>NW_024038092.1:615000-870000 GCF_016077235.1 Cyprinodon tularosa
TTGAAATAGTCCAAATAATGGGCTGAACTCGGCCAGTTCTCCATGAAGGAGGAGGGCTTACATTTTACACTTTACAGGTGTTTGAAACTGTTTATTTAGATTAAAATGATAAATATTAGGATAAAATGCAGACAAACTATGAAACCGAAGGGAGATTTTTGAATGGAATCCAAAATTACAACAAACAGAAAGAAGAACAAACTGAGAAAATAAACACAGATTAATAAATTAATATAAAAAGATCAGGAAATAATGGAACATATTAAAGCAACGTATTAAACAAATATGAAAGAAAACCAAAACAGCCATAAAATATATTTCATTAATTTTAAGACATTATTTAGAGATAAAAAAAAAAACTTTTCCTAGATGAGTGATTATTCCTTCTAAGGAAGTCTAAGGAAGTTTTCATCCAGAATTGTAGAATAATGTTATTTTAATAGGGTAGTGCAGCAAAGCTTCTGTCCTTAACATTTTTTCCTGCATAACTTTTTCTTTTATAATTTAAAAATGCTACTTTTACACTTTTACTGGAGTAAAAAGCCTTCATTCATACTTCCTTTTTTAAGTTTAACATTAATCTCCAACCAGAATCAATGTTCGGAGCTAAAACATTTTAAAAAGGTTGAACTATGAAAACCAGGTTTTAAAAGCAGAGCGACGTGCAGCATTGTCATTTATAAATGAGTTGTTGTTCCATTCTGCACGGAACATAACCGATCCAGGCTGGTTGTGTGCCAGGCGAGCAGCCTCTGCTCCGTCTGCTCTCTGCAGAGCAGCGGCCGGGTCCACATGAAGAGCTGCAGACCCTTCATGTGTTCACCTCCACCCTACGCACACTTACGATACGACGCTGAAGCCGTTTGGCCTTTGAGGGGACGCCACGGCGTGACCTCTGCTCCACACGCGGCTGTTGTTTACAGACTGCTGATACAGACGGTACTGGGTTTGTTCTGCAGGCTGCATGTGGGCAAATAAAATAAACAGCATTGATTTAAGTAGGGATGCAACTAACGACTACTTAGCAAATCGAATATACACATTTTTTTTTTTTTATTAAATGCAAAATGGTTAAATATTTTCTTCACAATCTTGGTATAATTCCTGATTATACCAAGATTGTAAGATTATATAATTATTATATAATGAGTTGCTCTTTCAGCTGAAGGCACGATTTAGAGTCTCTATCCTCCAGTTAATGATTAATCAATTAGTAAATCAGCTGATGATTATTTCAATAATCGATTAATCGTGATTATTTTTGATTGTTTCTGCCAAAGATTTTAACTTATATATTGTTTGAGCAATATTAAAACACCATCATTTTTAATCGGTTTGTTTGATGAGAATACTTTACAACAGATAAAAGTTCTGTTGTTTTTAACCAAAGGATGGTTATCCAGGCTCTGATCTGGTTTATTTCTCCTAACAGGAGTTGAGCAGCAATAGGTCGACTCTGATCTGTTGTTTTCAGCCCTGTTATGAAAGTCTCCCATGTTTAGAAATGCTGCCACATGCATGGATAAAGCTCTAAAAAGCTGCAAATGCATCGCAGACATCTTGCCTCTTTATCATTATATCGAGGATCAGACATTTTGCTGTGAAGTGAATTCTCACAGCTTCAACATCGCTTCATTTGTACGGAAGAGGATTAGGGTCAATGGAAAAATAAAAAAAGTTAACAGATTTTTGAATATTATTTCAGTTTTATATGGGAAAAAAGTCAGAATTCTGACTTTAATCTCAGAATTCTGACTAAACAAACATGTCAGCATCAAGCCATAGTCTCTGCTTTAGAGACTAGCTCTCTGTTTTAATCTCCTTCTGCTCTTTCATTAATGAAACAGCATCACTGGGGACCCCTCTGGCACGTAAAAAGTCACCTAATTCCGTCATTTTCCACCAATGTGTTACTGGCCTTCCCCAACAACTCCCATCTTTGTCAGTGAAGCTGAGTGCTCCACATCTCTTCCTTCCTGGTGCCCATCAACATTAAGATCCACAATTCTGAGATTAAAGTCAAAATTCTGACTTTTTTCCCATATTAAACTGAAATATGTAAAAATCAGTTAACTTTTTTATTTTATTTTAGTGGTCCTAATCCTCGTCTGTACATTTGTAAAGATTGCTGAGTCAGAAAAAAACAAAACAAAAAAACAATGATAAAAAAAAAAATTAAATTTACATCTATGGTTTGGACTCTTCTCAGCCTGATTTCAACAGTTACTGTCTAACAGGTAAACTGCTGTGACTTTGTTCTGGTGGATTTCGGGATTCAAAGGTTCAGTTCTTCATTTAGTGTATATTTATATATATTCCCTCTAATTGTAAGCTTCATCAGTCTGATGTCGTTTATAATCCCCTGGCTGACAGCTTTAATGACGTGTCTTCACTAAATGTTAAATAAATAAAAGGCTGAAGTTTATATCACACTTTTTTCCTTCCACTAAATGGAAGGAAGTGGGTTGCCTGTGCAGAGCAGCATTAACAGCCACTTTCTTTAGCTATGAGCTGAGTCATTCTTTAATTTGAACTTTAGCCGTCACAGCTGGAGGTTCTTTTTTTAACACTCCAGTTTTCAAAGAAACTGTCAGTTTGTTTTTTTATCAGCTACAGCCCATAATAATTAAAATATACAGAATACATTTTGGATATGTGATAAAATTATCTGGATTTAGCCTTTGGAACTAATAAGGAAGTCAGTTTGGCTGTGATGTAAATTATTACATTTTGGAGCTGGTTGACAGCTGCCTTTTGTATCTCTGCTTCTTTTTCTATCTCTGCTTCTGTCTCCTTGAACCCCAGTTGGTCTCAGCAGATGGCCGCTCACACTGAGCCTGGTTCTGCTGGAGGTTTCTTCCTGTTCAAAGGGAGTTTTTCCTCTCCACTGTCGCTACAAGCATGCTTAGTGTGAGGGATTGCTGAAGAGTCAATAGGTTGATGCAATCAACTGGTTTTCCTTAGACAGAAAAATTTGAATCAATCTGACTGTATGATCTGGTGAACTGGAAAGGGACCTGAGATGACATGTGATGTGAATTGGAGCTATAGAAATAAACTGAATTGAAATTAAGTTTCTCTACCTTACATCCATCCATCCATTTCCCGTAACGCTTTATCCCAGGGGATGCGAGGGGTGCTGGGTGATTATTGC
The DNA here is from genome assembly GCF_016077235.1 of Cyprinodon tularosa. Lineage (NCBI taxonomy): Eukaryota > Metazoa > Chordata > Actinopteri > Cyprinodontiformes > Cyprinodontidae > Cyprinodon > Cyprinodon tularosa. The sequence goes on from NW_024038092.1 coordinate 618,155, forward strand.
TAGCGGAAAAATCCTCTTGACGTAAATGACCTAAATCCTAAAACCTGCATGGTAGAATAAAAACAAAAAACTATAGGTATAAAGATGAGATAATTAATTACTAATTACTGAGTTAATGAAATGCTTACACATATAAAAGCTTTTCTTTTAATTGAAATAGTATGGTTGCCATATATATATATATGTATATATATATATATATATATATATATATATATATATATATATATATATATATATATATATATATATATATATATATATATATATACATATATATATATATACATATATATATATGTATATATATATATGGACAGCTTGAGCATGTGTGCTGCTGATGTTCCCATAACTGGGCTATAATTTCCTACGTCTCTCCTCAGAGTTTTACTTCCACTAATGAGTTTAATTTCACAAACACCCCGAACAACAAAGAGGTTTTGAATCCCACCTTATTACCTGACTTCAGACAAATCGCTCCATACAAACCATCTCATTTGTTTGCTATGACAAACTCAAATTGAGAGCAGCCTCTTTTAATATGTCTCAGCCAAGCCGGATTGGTTAAAGGGGTGCTATTCAATTATGAAACTTTTCACATTGGTAATTAGTCAGGGCGCTAACGTATTGTTTTATGGCTTTGACTGTGCATCTAGGTAGGAATGAGATGTTTTTAATGTGCGCACTGAGAGGATTTTGTTTGTTAATGCACTGTCTGTAATGAAGCAATGCAATCTCGTCAATGCGGATGACAAAAAGAAAAAAGAAAAAACCTTTCACATGCAGACGCTTCCTCACGCAGAATCGCTCCGGCAGATTTTACAGGCTGACAAAACAGTATGGTATTTATTTATTTTAATTATGGTAGCATGATGTTATTGTCAGTATTATTTATTTATAATTTCTGTAAAGAAAAGGATATCCAATTTTGGGTTTTTGGATTTAAATATTAAGTTTATTAAATGTTAAGATAATTTTTTAGGTTAAGGAAAGATAGACAATAAAAAAGGGAGAAAATAAAGTAATTAAATCAATAGAATGAGCTGAATAAGCAGAGTGAACACGCTCACTTTTTGATAATAAATATTGAAATAAATCCTGCAGCCTAGATTAATGAACATCTCTGGAGCGTTGCCATCTCATTAGCCATTGTTAAAAAAAAAGGGTGCAGAGAAACAGACAGAAGGGGACGAAAAGAAACAAGGGATTTTATGTTGTCTTCATTTGTGTTAACGTTGTGTTTGATTTGTTTATTTTTCACTGAAATAAAGACCTAGACTAAGTTCATTCCCCATGATAAAGCAATGTTTGCCCTGAATAATTCAAATTAAAATAATCATTTCAAATCATCTTTTCTCAATACAGGAGGAACAGTAACGGTGTTAATGAAATTTCCAGCAACACAGAATGCCGTTTGTTTGTTCTTAACGTGTATACAAAAATGTGTATATAAATGACAATAAAAGTCGCTCAAGTTTAATGGTTTAATTTGTTCTAATATAGTAATATACTTAAGGACAGTATATTACGGCATTTTAAGGTTTCCTTAAAGTAAACTATTGTTTTTTTTTGCTGAGAAAAAGCAAAAACATTATCACACACACTATTATAGGGACGTTAGATTCTAAAACACTTTTACAATAATGCTAATAATACAATTTTATTTGCAATATGTTTCAAAGGGAATTGATACTAAAATGGCACAAACGGCGTTCTTAATCCCACGTCTTAGCCAGAGAAATTAGGAAAAACATGCCAAATTGGATTAAGAAAAAAACTGCACACCATAGAGATTCCTGCAGAATCATTTGATCATACTTGACATAATGTTCTTATAAATGTCAAAGCGTGGCATCCCCTGCTGTCTCCCTCAATCTAACAATACCAATTAGTCCTAACGGCTCATTAACAGCAACCCCTAACAGATCAGCATCCCCAAAAACTGCTGATGGATGGACGGACGGATGGATGGATGAGCAAAATGAAGAAAGGAAGGAAGGAAAGAAGAAACAAAGGACAGTAGATGAATGCTTAATGAGGTCCATTTGAAAACTGTTAGCCTTACTGCCATTTTAACCCGGAGCCTTTGGCTTTTTCTGCAACTGTAATTACTATCAGCGCACAATGTTTTTCAAGTGCTATTGACCTTTGTGTGTTATTGAGCGTCCCGGTAACAAAGCATTATGCAGCCTAATCAGGTTGTTATTAACAAAAGAGGGGTGAAGGTGATGAAAGAACAGAGAAGGGAGGTGAGGACACAGACATCATTTCTGTATCTCATCATTTACTCTTATTCAGATCAAAGCGCGTTTGTCATTAGCTGAGAACATTAACCCATCACAGGCAAGTACAGGGAAAGGAAAATGTTCCTTAATTGAGGTTATATTTACTCTCCATTTGGCTGCAGAGTAAAACTCAAAGGTTCCTTCTAATGTGCAAAATTCCAAAAAAAAAAAAAAATGTTTGGGGATAATGGTTTCTTTAAATAAGAAAAAAAAACACAAAATGCAAAACAGCAAACAATGGGCTTTACTGGTTTTTCACCAGTGGACCTTTTGTGTCTGGAATGTTTGCGGTGTTCTGTCAGATCAGCATACCCCATCAGACCAGCATACCCATCAGATCAGCATACCCCATCAGACCAGCATACCCGTAGTCAATACGTATGCGTAAGATGTCAGATTTGCATTTGTCCCTTTAGTTTTGCATGAAAAATTAAATTTAAACTACCTCAATGGGTGTGTGCGACGGAGTTTTAGGGCCAGGCTAGGGATTTTTTTTTTTTTTACGAGAATAAAGTCATCATACAACAACCCGTTTCAGAAAGAAAGCTTCAAGCTCCGCCCAGCAGATGATGGCCGACCAGCTCCACCAATCAGCAACATCAGTCCACTTTGACATCCTGCCCAGTTTGATGCTGCTGCTAAAAGATTTCCTTATTTATGTAGCTGGAGCCAAAGTCTAACTTCACATGACGTTCCTCATTTTAGGGAACAAAGTGCTTCTTGTAGGAATTGTCATAAAATACAACTTGTTTCTTCTAATTTTAGGACTTTATTCTCTTAATATTCTGACTTTATTTTCATATTTTCATGAATATTCTCATTGTGACTTTATTCTCGTAATTTTACGACTTTGTTCTCATAATTTTATGAAATTGAAGAAAAAAAATATCTCTAGCCTGGCCCTAATACAAAAACAACAAACAATTTAAGGGGAGATTGCCATACACTTAAAAAAAAAAGTAAGCAGTTAAATAGGAAGTAATTAAAACTAAAGGGACATATGTCAGTTGAGGTGGTTTAAAGTTTACTTTTGGTGCAAAATTAAAGGCATAAACTAAAGTGATAAACTGGTATTTATTATGGGTATGCTGGTCTGACTGAACACAGGAACGATGGTGATAGATCAGCACTGATTCTCTCAGCCTGGCTGCGTATGAAGACATGTCCGGTTAAAAAATAAAAAATACAACAACCAAGGATCAGGTTCACTGGTCGGGTAATACATCTTTATTGAGCTGCTATTAAAATAATGTACGTCTCATTAGCAGGACTCTGGAGAAGCTGCTGTTTCTTACCTCTTCTGCAGAATGCAAACATTAATGCTGTTTGGGAACGCCGGAATCAGTCAGTCCTCACAAAAACAAAAGCTGATTATATGATTATATAATATGATTATAAAGAAACGTTAAAAGTGTTAGAAGGCTTCAGCAGAAACACTATACATATATATATAAATACATATTAATTTATAAATAAATATAAATAAATATATGTATGTGTGTGTGTGTGTAGTAACATGATTACAGTTTAGACAAATATGTCAAATAGTATCAGTTTTCATTGAAATGTTCCTTTTCAATCCAAATGATTAATTTCATTGAAGGTCTCTTAGGATTAGCAGGGGAATCAGAGAAAGATGACATTGAGAAGATTGAGAAGAAGTGGGAGATGGATGTTTGAAGAGGTCCCACCAAATGAGAGGAATAGCGAGGAAGTTTAGTTGTGTACTGCATACACTCAGTGCTGCAGACAAACACACACGCCGACCGCTGTATCACAGGATTAGAGTGCCTCTAAAAGGGAAGAGGAAAACACTGAGAGACAAGCACACATTCAACCACACGCAAAGCAGAAACATCCATTAGCAACGGACTCGCACTCTTTCTCTCACTCAGCCTCTTCTCACTCTCTAACTCATAACAGTCCCTCACTCGCCCCCTCTTCTCTCCGCATGCTTATTAGTGCATATTTTCTCTCTTTCTTTGTGATTTTCTTTCTCAGGAATCAGCCTCTTGGTGATCTGCAGATGCTCAGGATCTTTCTGATTGTCCGTCTCTTTTTGCCAAAAGACAAAGTCCTTTTGAACCCTGCATGTGTGGCGTTTTTCATGCAGTTAGCTGACAGTTACCAGGATAATCACTGAGAAGGAGAAAACAAATTGATATGATAACCTCAAATAAATTATGCAGTAATCTTATTGCACAAGGTTTCCTTCTTTTCTTCCAGTATTTTAAGCGAGCGATGTCGAATGCATGAATAAGAAGAAAATAGCTTGTTTTAGACTCATATAAAAGGTTTCATCTATCAATCATTTAATAATCTTGAATGCCATATCTTCTGAGAGTGAGTGTTTGTTTGCTAATAACCCAAAACTTCCTGAACTCTATAGAAGGTGGAGAACCATCTTTGGCTAAATCAGAATAAGCCCTGTCATTAGAAAACACAATTAGTTAGAGAGAAACTCCAAACAAAGCTTCCAACACACACAGAACAATCCCTTCAGATTAAATCAAGAATCATGGAGTAAACTTTTGATCATCATTATTTTTATTTAATGAAGAAATGAAAATGTTTTCTCGTTAATCCAGAGTGAGGCTGTTTTGGTCCCAGTCCAGCACAGAGACACATCTAAACGCTGTTCTAACGAGCTGAATGGATGAGTGAAGGCCTCTGGCTTTAGCTCGTCCAAAGAGGAGCACAGCTCCGCTACACCTGCATGATGCTGACAGGGACCAGAAAAAATCACGCTGATGTTAGAACATCTGTATTTGGGATTATTGGATGGCTCTTCTAATTTTAAGCAATGCCTAGCAGCTTTTAAAAATATAGGAAAGTCCAAAGGTCTGGATTGGTTTAGCTTTTTTCCTTTGATTCCCTCATAACCCTCATGTCTCTTAATAAATATGCTGAAAATCAGGATCTGAATAAAGCCCTTTAAATTTGCTAAAAGATGTCGTTTTTTTACAGTTATCTGTGATTCTTCTTTTTTTCTAAGAGACTTCAGCTGTCAAATATATATATGTGGACACACTATATATACCCCAATGCTCATTTTTCGTCCTTTGGTAGATTCTTTTTCTTCTTTGACTATTTGTGCTAATGTAACAAGTACATTTCTCCACTATGAGATCAATAAAGTAAATCAATCAATATATGTTTAAAAATAATTTCAAACTTTCCGTCCCACCCTCCTTTATTTTGGAGCTGCCTCTGGATAACTCCCTTAAGGCTTGAAAAAGAAATATGATTCCTGTCGTCTACATGGAGAGAGTCCAAGCCTTCTGGGCCTCTATGGCGTAAAGTTGGACCGTGTGGAAGGCTTAAAGTCGAAGGGAAGCGGCCGTTCCAACCGTTGCATTTCTTTATTCTCCTGAGTGGTGCCCGATTTTACACCAGTGAATAAAGCGAATGTGATTGGTTTTTTTATCAAGGGGGCGGGATTGTTGTAGCAGAAGGTTCGCAAGAAAGTTTGGTGGTGACCAGTTTGTCTGAAGCATCTTGCTAACCAGTTAGCAACTTAGTACTGTAGGTTCCCAATGGGAAATTCCATTGGGACCAAGTAGCACTAAATTGGTGACTTAGAAACGACGCTGTCAAGGAACGCTATGGACAGAGGAAACATGCAAGAGGAGGAGAGTTTAGTGTCAGAGGTCGTGGATGAGTCTCCTCCATCATCCATTTTTTATTTAGAGGAGGAAAGCGGGGACGAAGATGTTGTGGAAGAGGACGCCAGGGCGGCAGAAGCTTGGTTTGGTGTAGAAGGCTTCCAGCTGTACATGTTTGAGCCCTTGCCTCGCAACGCTGCCAGTTCTGTTAGCTCTACGCCTGCTGAAGACACAGACGCCGTGAACACTGGAAGGAACTCAATGGGAAAGGAAAGGACTCTTATTTCAACCGTTGCGTATATTAGCTGCGACATATGAATCAAGATGCTATGACCGAAACCATTTCATTGACAGATGACTGTTGATATATGATTTGCCGAATTTAGGTGTTCAGACTGACGTAGAACTAACTGGCCTGCAGAAGATAACGAAGAAAAAAAAACACAGATTTCAAGACAGGATTTTTATTTTATGGAAATTTTCTAAATTTTTGCAACAAATTTTGCGCCTGATAAAGAGTATATTTATATACATGTTTAAACCAGAATGATTTGACATTTAAATATAACTTCCCTATGACTTTAATTAAGTTAGAGGTTCAAATCCAGGTGTGCTGTGGGTACGGCAGGGTTCTGAATAAAAACATTTTTGGTTCTATTGCAGTTTTAATTGCTGCCTTTAAGTCTTCTTATTTTTGTTAGCAGCATTTTAGATTTGCTAGAAATTATATTTTTATCCCTATTGATTAAAGTATGCTTTGCAATAATTTAAAATGGTTTAAAATGTGTATCTAATAGATCTGTCAACAAATTAAGCTGCAAATTATATTTACAGCTTCACCTGATGTTTTATTTAATAACTCCTGACTGATCGATGATTATTATAGCAAAGCTTCTGCACAGTTTCATTGTGCAAACAGTAAAGCATTCTCTTTATGATGTAAAAACACCTGTACATTATGAGCAGAAGTTTTTTCATTAAAGTGAATGTAATAAATCCCTCATTGCTGAATATTTCCAGATAGAAGGTAACTTGCAGCACCGTACCCCCAACCACTGCCTCCTCTTGGGTCAGGTCACCATATCCTCAGCAGGATGTCATTTACTGCTTCATTAGAAAATAAAGGCACATCTCCTGAACCTAATCAAAACTTTGTTAGGCTTAAACCCCAAACATTGGGCAGATTGTTCCGGTATTTTCCCTTTTAATTAAGAATGTAACTTCTTATCAAGCGCCAGGGCTGACGAATCACAGAGAATTTATTTGTTATAGTCTGTAAGAAGTTTTAAAACTTCTCACAGAGGAGACACATTTACATAGCGCTTCAGATAAATGTGGGGTTAGTGTCTGCCGTCTAATCCCAAATTAGAATCCACATTTTCCGTGCATCTTAAAGTTCTCTAACAGTCTACAGGGAGGAGGAGGAACAGAATGAGCAGATAGAAATTTGTCTTTTATTACAGCTGCTTATAAGAGGATAAAAAAACTCTTTTACTTTAAATCAAATTCTTTTTATTCCCTTAATTTTACTTTGCCCTTTAACATATTCATTGAAATTATTCATTTAAATGTTGGTTTTATTAAGCTTTTTTTTTTCTCAGAAGCAGCTGACTTTCAGGTTTTTTTTTTTTGGAAAGCTGTTACACTGAAGCCTCCCCCCCCATCCCCATCCTCACGGCTTTCACACTCCTGAAAGCACAGGTCCTTCAGGCGCCATCAAAGCCGACACTTTAAAGCATGTTGTGGATCCCTCCCAATGTTGCTGACAGGCTGAATTTCACCGTATGACTCTTTCTTACATGAAATGTCACACAAAAGCCCGTTTTTGGACAGGTGGAGATTTCTAGCAGTGCAGAAATGGATGTTTGGACAGAACCATACAGGGCCAAATACAGCAGGAGTAGTTTTCCTAAATGAACCTGAGGAAACCAAAAGCAAGGCCCTTTAAAGCACACAACAAGCAATGATATGAAAAAGAAAAACCGGTAGGAAGATCATACATCATAAAAAAAAAAAAAAACTTCCTTTTACTTTTTTTCATTTGCTAAATAATTAATAAAATCAGATATTTTTATTTTCACACATTTCCTAATCAGTCGTATGAATGCCTTTAAATCTGGATGTGTTGAAGCTGGTGTATCAAAGGGCTTCAACGTGTCTGATGTCCATGCAGATTACATGGAGGATGGCGTTGAGAGGTTTAAGTGTTCTGGCATCCGAGCTTCCGAGCGTTCGACGCTGGAGCTTCTGCCAATCAGAGAAGCTGATCCAGGAGATTTTTGGGAGAGATAGATACTACCTGCCATTGACATCATATACGTAGACGCCTCATCGGATGCTGGCCAATGTGCCTAGAAGGCGGCCATCTTTGGTCGGACTACAGTACGGACAGCTGCTGTAAGAATGAATAGGAGGCGCCTTAAATCTCATTTTAATCCCATAAACGACGAGTCAGAGATAATATTACAATAATCTCTTACATGTCACAACCCCTTAAAAGAACAAAACAAATGTTAAAATTACCTTTAAATTAGATTACACATATTACACATAGATTACGCCAACTCAGCGACTTTGTCGTTATATTTAGTGACCTATCAGAGCCCTCCAGCGACTCTTTTTCAAAAAAGAGACTAGCGACAAATCTAGAGACTTTTGTGGAGTCTGCGGTGGGGCGCCTCCCTGATTATTTGTAGTCTTTTTTGTTCCATTTAATTGATTGTTAATGTTAATGTAATGTAAAAAAAAATGTTATGGTTCAAAATGTTCATGTTTTACCATAATTTTTAAGCTCCTTAGTGGACCACAAGGGAAAAAAGAAAAAGTAAAAAAGAAAAAGTAAAATATTTAGCAAATTAAGTAATAACGTCATTCAGCGACTATTAGCGACTTCTAGCACAGCCAGTAGCTACTTTACTTACTGAGGGGTCGGCAACAGTGCCCCCAATAAGATTATAGTGGGATAAGAATCCCGATGAACTTATGAACAGAGGATGTTTGGAGATGGACTTTCTCACTTAAAAATGTGTCAAAACTATTTTTCCAACTCATGAATTAAATAAAGCCAAGCTGTTCTGTAGCTTGAAGAACAGCGCAGATAAACAACCAGAGCGCCTAAGCGTCAAAGCAGCTTTGATCCAAGTTTGATCCAGTCTCCAAATATCTGTGTTTAAGTACTTTTGATGCCCATAATTCTTTTGGTGTGAACGCAGCATTAGGATGGAACGCCTCATTCAGAGGTTTGAAAGCAGGGCTGAGTGGCGTCTAAACAACACGAGCCACAAACTGGACTTAGTTACACCAGTGTTCTGTCAGATGAGCATACCCCGTCAGACCAGCATACCCATAGTCAATACTAAAGGGATAACCTTTAGTTTATCTAATCATTAATTAAGTATATACTATTCAAGTATAAACACATAAAAAATGAACATGTAGTGTAAAGGAAAATTAATTCAGATGAAAAACAGAAGAATAAAAGAGTGGAAGGATTCAACTGAAAATGAAATTAGATTCTCAAGCATCTAACCCTAATTTTAAAGCGGCTCTGGAAGGTTCCCAAAGCTCTACTGACAACAAAGAAGAGATTTACCGCATGCCTCATTGCTGACAGGATTTGGTCAAATACAAATCCCTGCAGCAAAGCAGGAAGGTCAGGTCAGAGGTCATCTCTCCTATACAGAAATGGACATGGTTGTGGAAGTGAAATGGAAAGGAGACACTAAACATTAGATTTGTCACAGCGGACACACAGATTATCGCAGGTCATGGTCCTTATGAGCGTCCATGGACTCAGGGAGCAGAGCAGATAAGTGTTAGAGCAGCTGCCTTATTGAAGAGGGTCCTGTAAAGACTCTTCTGTGAAGACTTTATATCTTCCCACAGAACATTTGATTCTCATTTATCTTGGACTCTGATGGACCAATAACCTCAGCTTCACACAATCCTGGAAACAATCTGTAATGATCTCAGAATGTAGGACTCAGAATTTAGGTCAGACAGACAGTGGGAAAGTTTTAAGTGTTTATATAAAAACAGCGTTGTGTGGCTGCTCGTCAGCTGCGGCGGGTGTCAAGATCATGACACAATCAGGCAGAACTACATGGTTTCACAAGTGTCAGTTATTACTAGGGAAATAATATTAGAGACTAAATCATTAGAAAAAAATGAACATTTATATTAGGAAACTGCAGTTTGCATTTGCAGCTTCTTCTGATGCTTTAGGTTGAGAAAATATCCAGTAAAGGTTAGAAAGGTGATGTAGAAATGTGGAAGATGTTTTAGTCTTTGTTCTTTGTTGATTTTAAAACTACTGCCTCTGATAAAGCACTTCTTATCTTCAGAGTTTGAATTTTGGTCCATATTTCTCATTTAAAAAAGTTTACACATGAAAACCATGAGCTGTCAAACCTGAGAGGAACTGCAAAAACTGGACATTTCTAAAAATATTTTACCTATTCTAGGTATGTAGAATTAAGAAAAAACGTTCTTCAATTAAGTGTATTTACCCTTAATTTGAGAAGGTAAATAATGATTTTGCAATGAAATTAGAATTTTTACTCTTAAAGTAAGACAATTAGATAATATGCACTTTAAATAAGACAATGCAATTGTCTTTTCTTATTTTAAATGTAAATTGTTTTGTTCCAATGGCAAAGTGTCTCACTTAACTCCTGAATTTAAGAAAAAAATTGCAAAAATTTTAAGAAAATATTACTTATTTAGACTTATATTTTTTTGCAATGTAAAAGAAATAAGTAAAACATTTATTAAATTAAGTGCATTTACCCTTAATTTGAGCAGGTAAATGAGATAGTTTGCCAATGGAATGGGAATTTTTACACTTAAAGTAAGATAATTCCATAATATGCACTTGAAATAAGACAATGCAATCGTGTTTTCTTATTTTAAATGTAAATTGTCTTTCTCCGCTGGCAAAATGTCTTTTTTACCTCCTCAAACCAAGAACAAATGCACTTATTTTAAGTGCATTTGTGCATACGTGCTGTTTGTGCTACAGTCTTAACTTTAACTGCTTTTCTTTACATTGAATTTAACTGTTTGAGCTGGAAAACATCATAGGTTTGTATTTTAATTTAGAAAACAGGAATTTATGTTGTTTCTATACTTTTGTCTAGTGAAGAATGTCTTCCTTATTTATCGGAGGTAATGACAGCGCGATACAAAGATGTATCCTCCACCGTGGTCATCCCATCTTCCCTCCACCGTGAGGCTACATAATGAATAGGATTAACGGTGTTTCTCCCTCTCCTTCTAACTCTTTGTCTCATACACTCTTTAGATATCTCTCTTCTTCACTGCCCCTCTCTTTCTCTCCTTTCCTCTACACACATTTCGCTCTCCAAAAGAAATCTTTCAGGCATGTCCAATTGGCTCTGGCCACTACATGCATGCCTCCCCAGAGAGAATAAACCATAAAAATTCTCTCTCAAAAACACAAATAAAGGGCCCCATATACACACACACAGACACACACCCCTAAATGAAGATCCGACTAAAGGAAAAGGCCACTAACAGGACATCAGACTTTTCATCAAAGGCTCGCCGTACTGTCCCTGCAACCCTGTTTTCAGAGCAGGTGTGTGTGTGTGTGTGTGTGTGTGTCACAGCGACAGATCCCTGTAGTAATATTGAGGGGCTACGCCTGGTTATGTGCCACATAGGTGCTTTTTAGAGGACCCATGCTGCCCGCACTGTATCACACATTCCATACACACAGACAAAGTAAATTGGATAGATTTATATTACTGCTGTTGTAAAACTTTTTCTCGAGTTCCTGTCCACCTTTTTATCTGTACTATCAAATTCACCCCATTTTTTTTCTTTGTATTTCCAGGGATGCTCACCTTCATTCCTTTTTCTCGCCTCTACTTTCTTTTGCTTTCGCCGTATCTCTTAAGCATTTCACATATTCCCTTTACTTGAAACTTTTACAGCTACTGCACAGTTTTTTTAAGAATCTTTTGCTTTTACGTTTGATTTATTATGTCAATAGAGTAGTTCTATTTACATTTTAATCAATTATTTGACTAATCTGCAGATTATTTTCCTAGTTTGAGCTGGTTTTCTGTCTTTTATTGATCCTTTCCCATTTCCTCTTGTTAGCCCAGGAAATGAACGCTGTGTTTACTGCAGATTTTAATTGGCTATGTGGGCGTGTTGCACGCCTGGTCGTACGTCTCCTTGTTGGCCTATTGCCTGGGGTCTATCCTGCTTATTTGGAATAAAACAGGGGCCTGGAGATTGAATTGATAGTGAAGTTGAGGCGGTAATGAATGTGTTCCTAAATGTGTTCAGAAATTAACACAGCTTGAAAAACAGTAGATGATCATACATTGTTTAATACCCATTAACATGTTATAAATCTTTACGGGATGTTTGTGCTTCTGTTCCAGATGAGTAGCCAACGGATCCTTTTCGGTACTCAACACAATCTTTTTTTTCAGTTCCATGCTTACATCATCATAAACACTAGGCTAACTTACCTGGAGCAGACAGAGGTGACGATGTGCCTGCCTCACCTATGTTGCTGGTTGCAGACCAGTTGCTAATGGTGCAGGTGTGCTGATGGTGCAGGAGCTGTGGCCGTAGATCTGATGGAATAATTCTGCTCTATTTATTAAAAATCTTGTGTTTAGACATTTAATTCCTCAGATTAGAAGTATGCGCTCCCATTTCCTGTCCCAGTATTGCACTGAGCGTAATCTGCATTGCATTTTGTAAAGTAAATCCATTTTCTCAAGCAGTTTTTATCAGCCATGCTTGATTTGTTTACTGTAGCAGCAGCTGCTGATGTCGCCATGCTCTTGTGTGCATGGAAATTTAACCACTCTTCCACTCCATGTGTGGTTTTATGTAAATAGGAACTGGGTAGTACCAATAAAATTTGTACGGCACGCTTACCATTCAAACTTGGTGCATCGTACCTAAAGATGGACACTCAGTCGAATACTAGAAAGAGAAACTTAAGGTTTTAGACGCAGCCGAAGCGTCTGTTATCAGCAATAAGCTCCATATTATCAGCCATAAGAAACCTACTAGAAGGTAGAGTAGGCAGAGTCTGGAGGCAATCTATGGGACTGATAGCAAATAATAACGGCCATTTCATGGTTGATCACATCTGAAACTGGTGCAGGCCTTCCCTATATAGAGTTATTATTCCTGATAAGTTTATCCAACAACACAGATGACAACTCAAATAACCAGTAGTTTGTTCTGGTCCCATCTATAGAGAGCATCAGGGTTGGAGCTCCACTCCACTCCACTTCAAAACAGCTCTTCTCAGTCAAACGTCAGCCGAATGGCAGCAAAATCTCCCCCAACTTCCAGCCACTGCCCTTCTCATGGGCGTGAATATTTTTTTTTCTCTCACTCCACCCTTTCACTGAATTACAGGGTCTGACCAGGAGATGACGTTTCTCTTTAGATCTTCATGTCTGAAATTATGACAAAAACAATATTTTAGTACTAAGATTGGTGTTTAAAAAGGAATTGTAGGGGACCAGCCAAGAACCAGTCAAGGACAAGCCAAGGACCAAGGAAGGACCAGCTAAGGACCCACCAAGGACCTGCAAAGGACAAGCCAAGGACCAGCTAAGGACCAACCAAGGACCAGTTAAGGACCAGCCATGGACCAACCAAGGACCAGCCAAGGACCAGCCATGGACCAACCAAGGACCAGCCAAGGACAAACCAAGGACCAACGAAGGACCAGCCAAGGACCAGCCAAGGACAAACCAAGGACCAACGAAGGACCAGCCAAGGACCAGCCATGGACCAACCAAGGACCAGCCAAGGACAAACCAAGGACCAACCAAGGACCAACTAAGGATGAACCAAGGACCAGCCAAGGACAAACCAAGGACCAACCAAGGAACAACCAAGGACAACCCAAGGACCAACTAAGGACCAGCCAAGGACCAACCAAGGACCAACTAAAGACCAGCCAATAATCAGCCAAGGACCAGCCAAGGATCAGCTAAGGACCAACCAAGGACCAGTTAAGGACCAGCCATGGACCAACCAAGGACCAACCAAGGACCAGCCAAGGACAAACCAAGGACCAACCAAGGACCAGCCAAGGACCAACTAAGGACAAGCCAAGAATCAGCAAAGGACCAGCCAAGGACCAACTAAGGACCAGCCAAGGACCAACCAAGGACCAACTAAGGACCAGCCAAGGACCAACTAAGGACCAGCCAAGGACCAACCAAGGACCAACTAAGGACCAGCCAAGAATCAGCCAAGGACCAGCCAAGGACCAACTAAGGACCAGCCAAGGACCAACCAAGGACCAACTAAGGACCAGCCAAGAATCAGCCAAGGACCAGCCAAGGACCAACTAAGGATCAGCCAAGGACCAACCAATGACCAAGGAAGGACCAGCCAAGGGCCTACCAAGGACCAGCCAAGGACCAGTTAAGGATTAATTAAGGACCAGCCAAGGACCAACCAAGGATCAGCCAAGGACCAACTAAGGACCAGCCAAGGACCAGCCAAGGACCAACCAAGGACCAACTAAGGATAAGCCAAGGACCAACTAAGGACGAGCCAAGGACCAAGGAAGGACCAGCCAAGGGCCCACCAAGGACCAGCCAAGGGCCAACTAAGGACCAGCCAAGGGCCCACCAAGGACCAGCCAAGGACCAACTAAGAACCAGCCAAGGAGCAACCAAGGACCAGCCAAGGACCATCTAAGGATCAGCGAAGGACCATTCAAGGGCCCACCAAGGACCAGCCAAGGACCATCTAAGGATCAGCCAATGACCAAGGAAGGACCAGCCAAGGGCCTACATAGGACCAGCCAAGGACACACCAAGGACCTGCAAAGGACAAGCCAAGGACCAGTTAAGGATTAATTAAGGACCAGCCAAGGACCAACCAAGGATCAACCAAGGACTAACTAAGGACCAGCCAAGGACCAACCAAGGACCAACTAAGGATAAGCCAAGGACCAGTTAAGGATTAATTAAGGACCAGCCAAGGACCAACCAAGGATCAGCCAAGGACCAACTAAGGACCAGCCAAGGACCAGCCAAGGACCAACCAAGGACCAACTAAGGATAAGCCAAGGACCAACTAAGGACGAGCCAAGGACCAAGGAAGGACCAGCCAAGGGCCCACCAAGGACCAGCCAAGGGCCAACAAAGGACCAGCCAAGGGCCCACCAAGGACCAGCCAAGGACCAACTAAGGACCAGCCAAGGGCCCACCAAGGACCAGCCAAGGGCCAACTAAGGACCAGCCAAGGACCAACCAAGGACCAGCCAAGGACCATCTAAGGATCAGCCAAGACCAAGGAAGGACCAGCCAAGGGCCCACCAAGGACCAGCCAAGGACCCACCAAGGACCAGCCAAGGACAAACCAAGGACCAGCCAAGGGCCCACCAAGGACCAGCCAAGGGCCAACTAAGGACCAGCCAAGGACCAACCAAGGACCAGCCAAGGACCATCTAAGGATCAGCCAAGGACCAAGGAAGGACCAGCCAAGGGCCCACCAAGGACCAGCCAAGGACCAACTAAGGACCAGCCAAGGGCCCACCAAGGACCAGCCAAGGGCCAACTAAGGACCAGCCAAGGACCAACCAAGGACCAGCCAAGGACCATCTAAGGATCAGCCAAGGACCAAGGAAGGACCAGCCAAGGGCCCACCAAGGACCAGCCAAGGACCCACCAAGGACCAGCCAAGGACAAACCAAGGACCCATCAAACAAAGAGGGGACATTTTGAATGGCTACTATTCAATTCAATTCAGTTTATTTCTATAGCGCCAATTCACAACACATGTCATCTCAAGACACTTTACAGTTCAACCAGAACATCCAGTCTATTACTATAGTAAAGTACTACTACTAAAGTATATACTACTGTATGTGGTGTCAGTGGGCTGCTTCTGATCCTCCTCATCTGGTTTTATACAACATTGATCAGAAGATCTTTTCTTAGCATCTAAAACAAAATGCTACGTCCACTTTGAATCATTCACATGTGCGATGAGGCTGCCTAAAACTTTAAGGATTGCAGAATGGAGCAGGAGGTGTGGAGAGCAGCTTGTGAGGTTTTCCACTCTCCACAGTGACAGGTGGTCCTCAGAGGTCTATGCAGGTGGAAAAAGCAGAGGAGAAATAAGAAAGAAAAAACTGTGACTGTGCTTTTGGTGGGAAAATATGCTCTCACATAGTGCCGTGTTGATTTTATTTTTTATTAGAAGAAAAAAAAATATTCTTAAACATTGTTTAGATGATCTAAAACATTTTAAATGAATTATTTAAAAACTTGAGGCAAACACTTTTCACTGTACATGAAGCTGTTTCACTGTATGTAATTTAATAAATATTTAACACGGTTCCAGAAAGCTATATCTGTAAGCATGGATTCTTTTCTTGCAAATAAAGCAAGAGAAAAGCTGCCGTTTGGTCTTAACTCAGCGTTGCCTCACACCCTCTCTCTTTCTTTCTCAAACACACACAGGAGCAGGTAGTAATTGTGCCCAGAGTTGTCGTGGTTACGGTGGTTTCCTTGTCTTAAAAGCAAAAGAAGGGGGTTCCCATGAGGCTCACATCTATTGGACAACCCTTAAACTCTCTGACCTTTCAGAGTGGATATGAGCTGCTGGATCTGTATAATTGTACAAGGTGTGTGCATGAAGGACGCAGAGAGAATGAGGCTCGGACTCGCGAAGGCGAAGAATCTGCGAGGGGAGGGGGGAGTAAAGGGAGGCTGGGTTAAGAAAAGGGAGACAACAAGGTCTCATAGGGATTGAAGCTGGACGATCCCTCATGCAGCATTTCGTCACACAAACTCATGCACTTGAACTGAGGGGCAATTGTTGCAGACACTTGTCTTTTTTGCTCTCATCCTTTTCCTCTCCACTGGGATGGAGAGTGACGGGTGAGAGCGGGATGATAAAAGGAAGGGAGGAAAGTCCAACAACATTTCGATTACTTTTGCTAAGTCTTTCTTTGTCTTTTTAGTTATAAGTATATTTGTTCTGATCTGTGAGACCTTAGGATCAAAATAAAGCAATATGTTGTTGGAAACTGAAATAAAGAATAAATACCTCCCCATTCAATGAAGAATAAATACTGTATATCTGCCCCATTACAGATTCCTTCTGCTTTTATGTGTCATACAAATATTTTAGATTATCAAACAGCCTTTAATGTTTGGCAGCAGCTGCCTCAGACCCGCTCGCCTCTTAGGGGTTTTCCCCTACTGTTGGTGGCGGCTGGAAGTAGATGTTAATGTTTTTCATATACGTAATCCAAACTATAGGCACCAGGATAATAAAAGCAAACATATTTAGCTGTCAGGTTTCGACATGCGAAGTTAATTTAGGCGTTAATAAACTGTTTCAGGGGATTGATCATAGCGCTTGCTGTTTCGCCTTGATGCGCATCAACCAAAGACTTTGCATGTGAAGCGGCCACTTTTGTTGCCCAAAGCGCAAGCGGGGTGAACGTAGCATAAACTGTTTTGGATTCCAGAGCTGCAGTGACAGCCGTTCTCCACCAGGGGAAACAGCACATCGGCTGTAGCAAGTGGCCAAGAGTTTAGGCCTGAAATCATGCTTTTCAAGAAAACATTTTAATGCACACATAAACAGCTCCATATCATTTTAACATAAAAAATGAATAAGAAAAAAAAAAAAAGCTGTTGCACTCTTCTAGTCCAAGTCAGTTTGTATTGGGATGCATCATAACCTAAGATGGCCTTTTTAGGCCTCCAGATGTGGTGGCAATAAAGTGATGAAAATGCTAGATTAGAGTTATGCTATAAGCAGTCCTTAGGGATGAGGGACAATTACTTTTTTTTTTACATAGTAAATTAAATAACTACTTAGAGAAACTTTGTTTTTTTGTCTTGGTTTGATGTTAATATCATTTCAAGTGTGATTAAGAAGCAGAAATATTTCAAACACTGTTTTTGCTGTAGGCTTTAGAACATTATAACAATTGCAGTTGTAAGATGTCTATTGTTGAGTATCCACCTAGTGCTGCCCCTCCCCCCTCTGCTGCTAAGCACTGCAGCTCAGCTGACTGAAGGTAGGCTCTTGCAGAAGAAGTTAACTTGTAGGAAATGTAAACTTCCTGAGTGCCACTCCAACCAGCTCTACCTCTGTCAGCACTCATTCCTGAGCAGAGAATAGTTTTCAACACTTTCTTTAACCTTTCTGCAAACCTGCAACCCACTTCTGCCCACTTTATCTCCTAAATCAACCACCTGCTCCATTCAGGTGTGTTCTTCTCTCATCATTCAGTCCCCAAACCCTGGAGGGAAGAGATCCTGCTTCCCATAAATCTGCTTATTCTATCATCATCTACACTGCAAAAACTAGAAATAAGTAAATATGAATAAAATTAAAGGGATAGTTCGGGATTTTTGACGAATCTGTATGGCATCCCCATCACCAGTGTCATGCAATCACACTGACTAACCCCTGGCAGCATCCTGTGAGCAGAGTTCTCGTCCAGTTTTGGTCAAGCCGAAAGTAGTCCGGCAGGTTTGCTAGACCCAGCGAAATAAAACGTTGCCAGATGCATGTCTCCCTCCGCCCAGCTAGGAGCTAGGCGGAGGGAGACATGCATCTGGCTGTTGTCAGGTTAGTAGGCCCTAGCTGTCTGAATGACGGCGCACACTGATACGAACAGAAAGAAAATAGGACCAATTGATAACGACGTGTGACTTTTTCCACTACAATGTTTTTGGGATGCAAAAATATCACTCTTTTGAACACATAATGTTTTGGGAAGAGAAACGTTTTATTTCGCTGGGTCTAGCAAACCTGCCGGACTACTTTCGGCTTGACCAAAGCTGGACGAGAACTCTGCTCACAGGATGCTGCCAGGGGTAAGTCAGTGTGATTGCATGACACTGGTGATGGGGATGCCATACAGATTCATGTCAAAAATCCCGAACTATCCCTTTAAGTGTATTTACCCCTCATTTGAGCAGGTAAATAACATGATTTGCAAATGGAATGAGTATTTTTACTCTTAAAATAAGTTAACTAGGTAATATGCACTGGAAATAAGACAATGCAATTGTGTATTTCATTTTTTTAAATGTAAATTGTCTTGTTCCATTGGCAAAGTGTCTCACTTACCTCCTCAATTCAAGCAAAAATAATTTCTTTAGATTTACATCTTTGTAGTGCATCTTCTCCATATTTACATTTCATGATCACAGACTCTCTAGTTACCCCCTTTGTCATCTTCTGAGTCTCTCCATGCTGGAATAATTCTGACAAGAAGAAAACAATAACAGGATAGTGATTAGCAGCAATTTGAAACTGTGTTAATCTGTGGAAGCTAAGGAGTATTTCTTGTTAACAAGGTCCTATTCATTTTATATATAACTAATAGCTTTAGTTTTATTTTATTTTAAGGTGCACTGAAACTAACTTTTTTTGTTTTTGTTTTTTAAAAGAAAATAAAAAAAATAGTTAGGCTACTTGAAAAACCAACAAAAATCTTGGAATGGATGGTGCTCTATCTCTTCTAAATATATCTGCTTCAAACCTCCCATCTTATCAAGTTCAGCTGCTAGAAGGATATTTTGAGAGAAACAAAGTTTGGTGGAAGGAAGGGAAAGGTTACAGTGAGGATTTTATATTAATCACAGAAGGAAAACAAACTTTTGGACATGAAGGGGGAGGGGCTGCAGCCAAACGCTGCGCTGAATAAGAGCAGTTTCAGTCACGTGTCTAACCTTCATGATGGATTTTGTTTGAGAGGTAAATTATGCCAGATGTCGCTTAGAAAAGCAAATAAAAACACAAATTTTTTTGGTTTTAAATGTACCATTTATTATTTTAACTTAATATATTGAGACAGCTGTTATACCCAATAACAGTTTATTTAGACAAACAAGCATTTAGTTGATGAGCTAAAATTATCAGAGAAATAAAAATGAATGTTTAAACTCTATTTTACTGTGAGGTTTACAAGCAGGTTACAGGGGAACATTCAGCCAGGCCAACAACTCCCTCTAATGACCCCCCCTTCAGAGACATAGACAGGTATGGGGCATTGCAGGCTTACAAAAAAGGCCAAAAGACCACCATTCCCAATTGGGTGGATCCATTCATCCGTTTCTATTTGCATGTTTTCTAAGCTTTGTTTTCTATTCCACTCTAAGGTTGGAACTCAACACTATTTCTGACAATTTAAATTGAAAAATGTTCTTGGATGGGAAGAGAAACATCTTCAAACTTGGAAACAAAGTCCAGTGGATTGTATTTTTGGTTTAATGTTTTTGGAATGACTATGAGGTGAAGATTGATAGTGAGTTTAAATGGTGTCTATTAGCTAGTCAGGCCAGTAGGAACCTGAACATTTCCGCTTACTTTCAGTTTGCTTCCATTTTGCCCTACAGTCTTTCACCCCCAATGTGTGTTAATTTAGTCCCCATATTAATGAAAACAAGTCAAGCAAATCATTCAGCCGATGTCACGAACATTGCTTAAGGAAGAATGAAACTACTCATAAATAAGGAATTTAAACAGATTTAAACCTGATTAAAGTCATTAATATTTTAAAAAGTGTTTTGAGTTTTACTCAGTGAATTTTTTTATGCAGGTCATTTTTTAGAAGCTGTCATTTAACCCAACTGGAACTGATCCCACAACAATAACAAGTTACTTATGAATCAACTTTAATCCTTCGTTATTCTGCTTTTTAAGGAGGAGGAGGAGTGTCCAGAGAGACGTCATCTTTAAAATCAGACAGTAGGAAATTATTGGGACAGGAAAGATGAGCTGGGAGGTTAGAAGAGCAGAGGACCATCCACATTTATTTATTTTTTGTTCAGAATTTCTGTATTAAAACTAAATGGTAAAGCATTTTATTTGAAGTCCTCCTGTGTTATCTAGCAAAGGTCAAAAGTGTGTACTATTGTAAATACGATGTGAAATTAATATTAACTATAGCTGATAATTACAATAAAATTGGGAATCTTAATCCAATAGATTAATGTCCGAAAAATATTTAGATAATTTCAGAACTAATAATAATAGTGAGTAAAAAGTATTTATAACAAATTGAGACACTTCAGTATTTACCAATAAAAGTCAAATATTGTGGCTTTTACATTGACAGAGATGATGATTGGTCAGCTGCTGTCCAAATGGACCAATTAGAATTTAGAGATTAATTAATGATGATTAAAGACATCATGATGGGCTGCAGAACACAACATATTACATCCTAACAAAATATAATGAATGCATTTTTTTTAATTGTTTATCTAATAAAAATGTTGGGGATTTTTATACATACTAGGATATTTATGAATCTAAATTATGACTCAATAATTTCAGATAATTCAAACTTCATGGTTGATCAGATGTTAACTGACTCATCATATTGTGGAATGCAGATTTTGTTGGTTTTAATGTCGGAGAACATTTAAAGAAATCTATATTAGAATGTCTTTAGCATTAGGCCTTAATATAAATTTTTTATCTTTGAATTCAGCCTGTTTCTAGAAACAGAATAATTTTTTTTTTCTCAGTCCTTTAATATTAGTAGAATTTTCATTGTTTAGCTTATTTTTTCACTCTCTGAAAAATATCTTGTCAAATATTAATGACTTAATGTATTAAATTAAAACACTTTTATATATTAATATAATTAATATATGAAAGTCCTTCTTTTCTGATGCATCAGAAAAAAATCAGGAATAAACCATAAACCTTCCTATTTATGAATGATAAAAAAAATGAATAATTTTTGTACACGTAAACCAAATGTTTTTAAACTACATCTAAAAAAATCTTAAACTTTTCAATTTAATTATATTCATAAACAATATATTAGGACAATATTTATTTATTATTATTTATTTCTGCAACCAAATGAAGAAGAAATGCTTTTAAAGCCTTAATTTCTATTTAATATGGTAAATTCTGCTCACAGATAATCATAAACATGATATTAAACATCAGAATATTACATCAGAGCAATTGATAACGCCTAAATATGGACAGAAGTGTATACTACTTTTTGTTGGACAAACGGGCCTGATGGGACCCTGTTCTGATGGGACTATGTTGGTCTGACATCAGCCGTCACCTGTCTTCATACCTTCCATTGCTCTGAGCCGTCTCACGCTGATCGCTACAGCCCAGGCAGGATGCAAAGGGATTCAGCCGTTCTTATCTTTTTTATATTTCCTTGTGTAGCGCATGTTGTTCCAACTGATGTCTGAGTATGGCTTTGTTTTTAATGCTTTTTCCTCTGCAGACCCCACATATCTTTTTCTCCGAGTGTGTAGTCTCTAATGGGTATGTCTGATGCCTGGCGTCAGGGTTGACCGTATCTTTCCCTGGTGACATTGCATCATGATGTATATTTACACACGGACATCGACACACACATACCAACCCCCTCTGTGCTGCTGCAGTCCTCTACTTTTATTTCATATTAAAGTGACATCGGTAACCACATTAATTTAAAGCATCTGTTTCTTATTAAATCCAAAGGTGTTATAAAAGTTTCATGTTGTTTTTCAGAAATCAGAGGGAAAAGTTGAGTTTGTTAAGGTGATTGTAATCAAACACACATCTGAGGTATTTTTAATAGCTAGAGGTTAGAGGAGCTTTAGTGGACTCAGAAGGTCTTCCTCACCTGATTCATGGGTTTTCCTCTCTCCCTCCCCCTCTTCTCCCCCTCCTCTTTCTACTAATCTCCGTCTCCCTGTCTATCTGCGTCTCTGGAGAGCATTTAGGGCCTGCTCTCTGGTTTTGGAGCAGACATATTGTCTTTTGCTGCAACAAACTGAGCACTAATTGGCCAGAGAGAAGTTTCTAGACAGCATAGAGAAGAAGGCAAAAATAAGTGGTGAGAACGGTGGGAGGAGGGAGAGAGAGAGAGAGGGAGAGGGAGGGAGAATGCGAAGCAAAGTGAAAAAAGGAGTGAGTCAGGAATGTTTGATTGACTAAAAGTACTTTAAAACCATGATGGACCAATATCTAGACAGGCGCCGTTTTAAACCTCCACACACACCAGTAAAGGTACCCCCCCCCCCATAATACTGTGTGTTGTAGTTTTACAGGACGTCTCCTGAGAGCATCAATTCCCTTCATGTGCTTTAAAAACCATTTCATTGATATATTTCTATAGACTGTATAATGTCAGCTTTCTTCTAACAAAACTATTCAAGGTGAAATTGTGAAAATCTAGTTTATCGTTGAGACCCAGTTTGATTGAAGTTTGATGAATGATCCCAAAGAGACTTTTTGTTTCCCAGATTCAGACTCTGTGAGCGTCTCTGTCTCAGTAGCTCAGTTTTCAATGCTTTCTTAGAGTATATCTGTTTTATCTATTTGTTTATGTGTTTCCAGTAGCAACAGGAAATGCTCCTTTATTCTATTGAAACCCATGTTTAATTTGGGGTCGTTTTTAATTAGAAATAAAAGCTTACTCTTTTTAATCAACATTATAACCAACATTAATGAAATACTGAGGAAATGTAGAATGAAACAGTATTTTATACAAAAGGGAAAACGAGACGCAGGAAGATGAATTGTATGAAAGAAGGTTTTTCTTTCTTTCTTTCTTTTTTTTCTTTCTATATTCCTTTGTTTCTTCCTTCATTCCCCCGTTCCTTCCTTCCTTCCTTCCTTCCTTCCTTCCTTCCTTCCTTCCTTCCTTCCTTCCTTCCTTCCTTCCTTCCTTCCTTCCTTCCTTCCTTCCTTCCTTCCTTCCTTCCTTCCTTCCTTCCTAAACTAAACCTGAAGCTGTTCTCCTTGTCCTTGCTCCATGTCCATCTAGAGTCCGTTTAACATCAGATGTCTTCATAAGCCTCTTGTTTGCCTTGTTTTGCCTGACCTGCTCACCTCTGTATAACCGTATGTATCTAATAAATGATTGTTGACAAGATGAGAGAGGAGACGGCTGTGGAGGTGAAGTGCAGTGCATTGCTCAGCCGGATGATAATAACTGTAACGCTGCAGGGGTTAGTGGTCTGTGATTATGTTTACCTTAGAAATAGCTATCTTACTGGAGGAAATGAATCACTGTTAACAAACAAGGAAATAAAAGGGATGGAGATTTTTTTTATTTTTTTTTCATGGAGATGAAAATGAGCAGATGTCTCTGTAATGCAAATGCCAGAAGTGGTTTGAATTGTAGAAGAGGCAGAACAATGTGTCAAGGGCAGAAACAATCAGATTAATCGATTATTGAAATAATAACTGAACTAATTTAGTAATCGATCGTTAACTGGAGTATAGAGACTGTAAAACATGGCTTTAGCTGACAGAGCGACCCACTTAGAGCAGGAATTAGACAAAAATAAGAAAAAAATACATAAACATTTTGGATTTAAGATAAAAACAAATCTATTTCTTCTGCTCTATCAAAAACTCCTCCTGGTTTAATTTCATAAAACATCTTCATTAAGGAATATTTTGATATCCAATTATTAATCTATTAATCAAAAGAAAAGTTGACAGATGAATCGAAAGAAGCAAAATAATCGTTGCTTGCCGTCCTTAATGTGTCACATATTTAAACGTTTCTCTGTTTGAATCTCTCAAACATTTGGTTGATGAAATGGCTGCACTGAGCGCCCATCTGCTTCAGTCAGACCAGATCTCACTGAACAAAAAAAAAAAGTATTTTTATTGACCTGTAATTCATGACCTTAAATTGTTCTAAAGGTTTTAACCAAATCTGCTCCTTTTATTGCAGTTAGTCTGGTAGGCATCATGAACAAAGGCTGCTGGTAGAACAGAGCTCAGTCTTAGTGTGGATTGTCTTTCTTTGGCAGCGGCACTGCTGGCCGCTTCTTGTCTAAAAGGTCATTTGATTTGTAACTTGGCATGTTTTTATGACAGCAGTAATTATTGGCCTGCACATGACAGCAGCTTGAGTATTGGGGTTCAGCCCCTCATGCCTCCACATTTTAACAGGCTAAGGACTGAGCAGACCAACCAAGCAGCATGGAGTTTTCCTTTGTTTTTTTCCTCTGTGTGTAGATTAGTTGGTATAAAAGTGAATATTTATTATTTCACTGTGAAAAAATCAATTCTGTTGAATTTTATAACAAATGGCAAATGTTTCTTTCTTTTGTTCCTCTGATTAATGATTATAACAGCGTAGGTAAATGTGTTATGAAAACATTCAAAAGATCATGTGGAAAGGGGGGATTTTAAGGCTTACAGTAATTTAGATTCAAGCCTTTGAAAAATATTGTAAAAAGTTCCTGAAATTATAAAAACAAAAAATGTCACCAAATTAACCGTTTACCTTTGTAGTGGGGAAAAAGTATTCAGCATTTACTCCAGCTAAAGATCGATACATTTAACTAAGTTTGCAATTTATTTTCATCCTTGCAGAAGGAGAAGAGTTCATCATATTATTGCACAGTAATCTGCCCCGTTCTGCCTGGGCAGCGTTCGCTCCCCCTTACTTGCAATCATGAAAAGTTGTCAGCGTCAAAAAAAATTACGGACACTTTGGTTAAACAGTAAAGAAATTTTATGAATAAACCTTGAGAAAGAATTTGGCTTGTTATGGGATAAAGTGTCTTGTCCACAAACACCATCACACAGTGTGTGGCCTTGCAGGTGAAACAGGCTGAGTGCAAACTTTTATAGTGAGTAAATAGCATAAATTAATATATGAAATAAGAGAAACTACATTTTGCGACCACAACTGTAAATGATTAATAAATGATTAACTTTCCTCAGTCTCCTTTGGGACCACTGGGAATAGCTATATAGCTCCAAATACATCCTGAGGTGCATATTATAAATGAAAATGGATGCTTGTCAGCTCAGGGTCCCAATCACAGCAGCTTGGACGGATTAAATTACACTGACGATGGATTCCGTCAGGCTGCAGACATGTTGGAGGTAATATTAATTGAAGAAAACAAACTTAAAGATATTAGAGATTAAGATGACCATAATAACAATTCAATTTCTAAGGTGCAGAAAATGTGAGCATAGATAAGTTCTACAGTCTACCAATATGCATTTGAACAAAGCTCAGCAGTAAAGATTAATTCGGTGAAGCTTTGATTGATCTCTGATTGCCAATGAGATAATTACATTTCAAAACAGGCAGTGTTTAAAAAAAATATTATATTTCTCTTCTGATTTGCAACACAAAATATTGCATTAATGATTATTTATACTCTTGTTAATGCCTGTAAAGATTCCCCATTATTACACTAAGTAAAGTAAAGCAGCTTTTTTCAATGTTTCTAATCATTTTTATTGTTTTATTTTCGGTGATGAGCCCCAAGTGTTTTAGGCCTGAGAAGCTCCCTGCCATCACCCTAATCTTTAACCCCTTATACATATTTCCCTTAAAAAGTCCGGCTCTTTCCTGGCTACTCCAAAATGCTAATAATACTTCCAGTTGAAAGAAACATGTTATTTCATATGCAGGAATAAAATCAGCACCTGCTTTTATTCTGGAAGATTGATTGCATGTTTGAACAAAAAAAAACTGCAGTAAAATCTTCATATAGGATTTTGATTAAAGCCCTTTAGAAGGCAGACCTGTGGAATTCAAAGGATCACTGCATTATTCTCACAATTAGATCAAACATTAAAAAAGGTACCATTGATTTGATGAATAACAAATTATTTCAATAAGGCCGAATGAGGCCTCTTAGAGAATATTACTGGTCAGAGTTTGTTTCCTTTAACTTTAATATAAATAAAATGATTCATCCAGAGTTTTAATTGGGCCAATTTAAATGCAATATATAGTTGTACCTTTATGAGCTTGTACAGTATTAGCCATTCAAAATTACCCCACTTTCCTTGATGGGTCCTTGGCTGGTCCTTGTTGGTTCTATGCTGGTCCTTGGTTGGTCTTTGGCTGGTCCTTGGTTGGTCTTTGGCTGGTCATTGGTTGGTCTTTGGCTGGTCCTTGGCTGGTCCTTGGTTGGTCCTTGGCTGGTCCTTGGTTGGTCTTTGGCTGGTCCTTGACTGGTCCTTGGTTGGTCCTTGGCTGGTCCTTGGTTGGTCTTTGGCTGGTCCTTGACTGGTCCTTGGTTGGTCCTTGGCTGGTCCTTGGTTGGTCTTTGGCTGGTTCTTGGTTGGTCCTTGACTGGTCCCTGGTTGGTCCTTGGCTGGTCCTTGGTTGGTTCTTGGCTGGTCCTTGGCTGGTCCTTGGTTGGTCTTTGGCTCGTCCTTGGTTGGTCTTTGGCTGGTCCTTGACTAGTCCTTGGTTGGTCCTTGGCTGGTCCTTGGTTGGTCTTTGGCTGGTCCTTGACTAGTCCTTGGTTGGTCCTTGGCTGGTCCTTGGTTGGTCTTTGGCTGGTTCTTGGTTGGTCCTTGACTGGTCCCTGGTTGGTCCTTGACTAGTCCTTGGTTGGTCCTTGGCTGGTCCCTGGTTGGTCTTTGGCTGGTTCTTGGTTGGTCCTTGACTGGTCCCTGGTTGGTCCTTGGCTGGTCCCCTACAATTCCTTTTTAAACATCAAACATTGTTCTATAATATTCTTTCTGTCTTGATTTGCCAACATTAATATCTAAAGAGAAGCACCATCTCCTGGTCAGACCCTGTAATTGAGTCAAGGGATGGAGTCAAATAAAAAAGGCAAGTTGAAGGGGATTTTGCTGGGAGTTGAAGGGAAGGTTGGCTGCCATGGCTGTTGTTTGACCTGGAAGGGTCTTTTTGAATGGCTGCTATTGTAGCTTGGAAAAACCTTGCTAAATTGATGAGGAACTTATGTGGAATAATAATAATAATTGAGATTTAAAAATGGGATTTTGAATAGCTGCTACTCTGTGTTATGGGTTCAATCTGCCTGACAACATATCCAGTTATCAGCCTGCCTGCTGATGCTCTGCAGCACAGCAGCAACAGCCACTTTCACAAATCTCACCAAACTAATCCTGGTTGTTGGGTTTCCAGAGATGTTTTCTGCAACAAAGGATCATATTAATATGTTAACTTTTATCGACCAATGTGAATGGTTGCTAAAGTCATAAGACATGTCAAGTATAAATTAGGGTATAAATTCAAAAATCTTTTAAGTTCCCATTGGAATGTTTTAGGGTAAATTTATACAGTAAGATGCCATCATGTTTGTTATATCAGTGCAGGTAGGTAACATGTTTTTGGCTTTAGAGATTAACTTTCTTCTGCAGAGAATTTATTTTTATTTTTCTCTGTCATCAAATTGAGAGATGTAATTCAGATTTCCAATTATTTCTTAACAGAAGGCATCAGACTGTTAAATGTGTGTATTTAATGATTTTTTGCGATAAGTTGATGGCCTTCTTGCCTATGATGAACACGCTGTTTCGCCAATAAATGAGGAATGTTATGTAAATCCTACTGGATCCTCTGAGTTACGAATGTTGTTCCTTAACAGCGCCAACATGCTCGATCAAACACCAAGCTGACATGTTCATGCCGTCAGATTAATAGGAAGGGTTGCAAGTCTGAAATGAGCTTTATTCACGCTTCTCCTCGTGCCCTTTGGCATTATGAATCTTCTCATTTCGTATGCAGTGATTATTACAGCAGGGAATGCTGGGAATAGTTTTGATTGGAGCCTGCAGAGTTAATGAATCGTCCTGCAACCACACAACAGTCTCTGGGCGAGAATGAATTAGACTGACACCTCAATAAGTGGGAGTCCTTTTTACACACACTCACGAGCGGGCAAACACTTATTCTGACACTTATATACTTGTGTACATGAACAGTTCCATCACACACTAGCCGATCAATTTACACATCTGCTAATGTATTGATCAGGCTCTTTGCTGCTCAGGTCCCCTGCCATGGCCTTTCAATTAGGGGGGAGAAGAGACACACTGAATGGTGAACTGAAATATAGATGAGACCATAAATAATTTGTTTTATCACTTTTTTTTTTTTTTAGATTCACTCTGCAAAAGTTTAGAATTTAAAATTTCAACGGAGGTATTTTTAAAAAGGCCTAATCTTAGATATAACACAGCAACAGACCACATATTAAAACATAGGCAGGTAGAGTATAGAATAGTTAATTCTATTTACAGATTTAAACCTTTTTCATTCAACCAAAAAGTTTGCTGGTGACAGAAAATTAGACATGAACCTCCTGAAGAATAAGAAAACAATGTGAGGCCAATTTCTCATTTTGAATGTTATTTTATCAAAAGAATATCTCAAAAATGATTCATACTTTTCTCAATAATCAAAGGAAAAACTTTCCAAAGATTACAGCAGTCACAGGCATTTTATAATCACTGTAGAGCTTTATTCCAGCCTCTACGGGTATTTCAAGGATTTATCCTTGATGATGAGTTCCAGGGCCTTCAGGTTGGAAGGCCTCCTTACCATGACCATAATCTTTCTCTCCCTCCACACATTCTTTATCAGACTGTAGTTTGGACTGGTCAGGCTGCTCCAAAGGGTTCAGATTACTTCTAAATAAACCAATTTGAAGCTTTTTCTGCCAGAACTCTGAATAATATGATAATAGCTTTATATTGGCTAAAACAACTTGTGTGATTGACCCTTGCTGCAATTTAGCATCTACTTATTTCAATAGCACTTATTTAGACAATATTTTAATCAGTTTGCATTTTAAGGAAACATTATTAAGTCTTTACTCATTTAAGGTCATTTACTTTTATATTGCAGACTGTTTTTATGATTAGAGGCGTTATTTTTTTTTGTTTGCCTGTTTTTACAGCCCGTTTTATATGGAAGAGGGTCATGGCCACTGAAGAAAAAAAAGTTTACTGATTTTTAAAGCTACAGTGTGTAATTTTCAGCGACGTCTAGCGGTCAGACTGCAGACTGCAGCAACATGAACATCTCCCCCCCCACCGCTTCTCCCCCCCAACAGTACGGCGAGCGTTACGGGACAAAATGTCTTCCACGACGTCCGCATCACCTACCTTCTCAAGTGATGAGGTTTGTTTACATAGATAATTTTACAGATAGTATTTCTTTAGTCTGTGTGTTCAGTACCGTCTCAGTTCATCTCTCTCAAATTGCCGTAGTTACTTTCGAGCGTAATGGGCGATCTCGCAATCGCTAGTTTGTTGGCTCTGCGCTGCCGTAGCGCAAAGATGTCTGCCTCCATGGCTGCGAGACCCGCTCCTATGTAATTATAAATAACGAATTCTAAGGCAACGCAAATATTAAGGTTAAGAGGCTGAGCTCGTAGATGATGATAAATAACATAGTTATGTATAATATATTACATTTCTGACTGTATATCCCTGTAATTATTACACACTGTAGCTTTAAATATTATTTCAGTTTAATATGGGAAAAAGTCAGAATTCAGAGTTTAATCTCATAATTGTGGATCTTAATGTAGATGGGCACCATGAAGGAAGAGATGTGGGAGCACTCAGCTTCACTGACAAAGATGGGAGTTTTTTAGGAGAGCCAGTAACACATTGGTGGAAAATAACAGAATTATTTTTACGTGAGCGAGGAGTCCCGGTGATGCTATTTTATTAATGGAAGAGCAGAAGGTGATTAAAACAAGGGAGCTAGGCTCTAAAACAGACATGGTTACGGCTAAACATGCTAACATGTTTGTCAACTGTCAGAATTTTGTCAGAATTCTGAGATTAAAGTCAGAATTCTTTTTTCTTCTATTATACTTAAAATAAAATTAAAAAAGTTTAATTTCGTGTAGGACACCAGATAACAGTTTAACTTTTAATAGACAACAGGCCTTAATGAAATATTTTCATTTCATCTCTAAATATGGGGTTATGGTATTCCTCATGAATTTTCAATGGAAATCCTTATATTATCAGAGCAAATGTATGAATAATGAATGCCTAATTAAACAAACATCCAAGAACTCAAATGTATAAACTTTACAATTAAATTTTAGTTTTATTGGTTCTATTGACCTACAATCATGGAAAATAGAGCAGCTTTTTTTTTTTTTTTTTTTTTTTTTGCTGTTTTCAGTGTATTTCTTTTAGTTCATTTTTTTTTCTAAAGTAAGAAATTAAAGAATAGAAGGCTGGTCTGATTATTTCTTTTTTCTGTTGTCTCCATATCAACATTAGCAGACATTCCTATCTTCAGCACAGGGAAATGGGATCATTTCCAGCCAGTCTGTTCTATAGCAGAAATAGATGCTAACATGCTGGAAGTTTCTCCACATACTTTTGGCCTGAAACTATCTGGGTCCTAATGTGAAAGATAAATCAGAATAGCACCAACATATTTCAGCCTTGTTTTAACTTTCAGTTTTTTTTTGTTTTGTTTTTTTTTAACCATGAGGTCAGCTGCTATTAGCCTTCATGTAGTTGGTAACAACCAGAGACTCTGCTGACTGCTGAAATGCATGAAGCGAACAGGGATTGTTAGTATTTGTCAGAATACGTTAGTGAGGAAGGTCAGGGTCTGTGTCAGAGAACATTTGGCTTTTAATCATCCATGCAGAGATCAGTTTCCCACAGAGAACTGCTGCAACTACCAGCTATTATCTGGCAGAAAGGATAACACAGAAAATCATCTTCCAGTTCTCGGCCTTTTAATCCTGACAGGAATTCAGGAATAGGGAGTAATGGATAATGACCTCTGTATGACCTCATCAATATATATAATTTGTTGACCAGGTTACCCTGGTTACCCTGGTGCTTTTCTATACTTTTACAATTTCTTTTTTTTTTTTTTTGGCAATTGTCCTTAATATTATTAACTGTGTCTTAGAGATGTGTTAATCTTAATATTTAGACAATTGAAATCGACCTTGAATATTCTGTCAGATTTAACAGATCTTCAGTGGTTTTTTTCATGATAAATTTGTTCTCTTTTTAAGTGAAAATGAAACCTTGGTTAATTTCTGCAAACAAATTTTATTTAGTTGTGATGTGACAACATTTTTATAAAATGAAAATATTTTATTTTTCTGTAGTTTTTTTTTTGAAGAGGCCAGGTCAATTTGTGTTTTCAATGACTCGGTTATTCTTCTGGGCCCATTTATGTATAATAATTAAGACCCTTTTGTTTCTTTCTGTCTAATTTTAATCAAAATCTGATAATAATATAACTTCTTTTGTTTTTTAAAACATTTCCCACAATGACCTATACATTTGGATGTCCGCAGACAATCTGCAGACAATCTATAAATACCTGCTAAAATAAATTACATCTAAAGTGACAGTTCTACCATTAAGAAAATACATTCAGTCTCAGCTTTAAGACTTTCCAAGATATTTATTTGTTTACACTCTCTTGTGTCTTTAGCATTAAATGAATAATTTGGCTTCAATTTATCGTCCCAAACTACTTCAGTGTTGTTAAACGTAGGTTGAAAAGCTGTCATAACTCCAATGATAGACTTTCGTCTGTGGCAATTCACTTTCTGTTCGTCTAAATTATTACGCTGCAAACCATTCTTTCTTCACTGCATGTTCTGGTTCTGCTAAAGGTAATTCAGTGAAAGGGTGGAGTCAGAGTAAAAGAATATGCAAGAGGGGGTCCCTCCAGTTGGAGGGGATAGTGCAGGGAGTTGGAGGAAAGTGGGCGTTCTTTCGGCTGGTTTTTGACTGGGAGGGCAATTCTGAATTGCTGCTACTGTAGCTTAGAAAAACCTTGTGTTGCTAAATATTGAGTAGCACATGTGAGATTATACTTAATTGAGTGTTATTAACCTCACACTGGAGAAATTCAACTCTGCATTTAACCCATCCCCTTGGGGAGATGTTTGGGGTTAAAGGTGTTGCTCAGGGACCCTCTATGGGAGCGGAGCTTGAACTCAGAACCTCTGGGAGCCAAGAGCAATGCCCTAACCACTGGGTCACCACTCCCCTTGTTTTTTTTTTTTAATAATGTTCTGGAAATAACTACATCCAAAGCAACAAGCTGACACGGGCTTTAAATACTGAAACAGCCTGATCGAGGCTTAGACAGGGAACGATTTTCAGCCCTGGCCTTTTCCATCTACACCGGCCCTCTACTTTGGCAGTAGAGTGTCGGGGACGGTATGATTTAAGGAGGGCCGGCCCTCGCTCGCTGAAATTAGGACCTGCCCACCCGGTATCACAGATTACCAGTCCAAGCCTGGCCTGATCATACATGTGGTAAGAACTTCTGATTTTAACCACCGTTTGTTGAAAACATGCCTTTAATGTTGGTTAGTCTGTTGCTGTGTTCAAATAAACGACTTGACACAGCAACATTTCTACCTGTTGACTTTCCCTGATAGTTTGCTAATCCGGGAAAACACTTCCTTAAAGGATTCGGGTAACTTTGTTAAAACTTTCCTGGCTCTGTCAGAGCTTTGTTTTCATTGGAGACATTGCCAAGAAGGTCGAGCAACCTTGCCAATTCCCCCACATCCATTTCTTAACTGTTTACCTCCTAGATTGATCCAACTATGGAGCCAGTTTACCATTACCGGTACCTTTTCTAACATAGAAAGTATTTATGGATGAGTGCTTCTATGTTCCTTCTCTCATGTTTAGGCCTACTTTCACCCAGTCAGCAGAAGACTGCTCACACTAGGTCAGGTTCTGCTGTAGGATTATTTCTTTAAAAATTGTGTATTTTTCCCCACTGTCACTGCATGCATGCTCTGTGGGATGGATTGTCTCATGCTCTGTGGATGAAATTGTCCAATTCCAATAAATATAGGGGGAATGTATCCTGCAGAGTCAATGACTCAGCATTATCAGCAGGCTTTCCTTGGATAGAAAACTGTTAACCAATTGGTTTGGTTTGATTACATTGTATGTGTAATGCCTTGAAATCACATGTTTCAGAAAATCAAGGCTATATTAATAGACTAAATTCAACCATATTAAATATATAGTGCATTAACAGTTGATTAACTAACATATCCATTACCCTAGTTTGCATAACTGAACCATGTAAATTTAGAAATTGTAATATTTATTGTTGCACTTAAATTAATATTATTTCTCAAGTGCAGCATATTTGATTTTTACTTGATGTCACTCTGGATAAATTCTAAATCCACATGCAGACCAAGCAGTTTCCCTCTTGAAACATTAATGCAACAAAATTGACCTCTCTTTGAACTCGGCTGTAAAACCTGTGTGTGTCCTCATCTGTATATGTGTGTCAAAGATTGTACAAAGTGCCCTCTATCTCCTAGTCATGTCTCTTAAACCCTCTAAGCCAGCCGAAAGGAAGATGTCTGGCATTAATTATTGAACCATGGAAAAATGAAAAGAAGGGGAGAAGAGACAGAGTGTAGGCTAAAAAAGTTGGATGGATGGATGGATGGATGGATGGATGGATGGATGGATGGATGGATGGATGGATGGATGGATGGATGGATGGATGGATGGATGGATGGATGGATGGATGGATGGATGGATGGATGGATGGATGGAATAAATGCTAAAACTCAAATAATGTGTTTTTGTCTTTATCTAATCAGTTATTCACTCTCAGGTTGTGTATAAACTGAAGTCTCTTCAAGCCTGAAGGCAAACTCAGCAGATCTGAGCTTTTTCAACCCTGAGAATTTATTTTTTCATTTTTCACACATCACAGAAACCCCCTGACCTTTTTAAAGCCTCTCATACGCTCTCTGTCAACATACACATGGCTAAAACAGCTGCTTGTAAATAAAGCTAACTCACAAATCAGTAGATTTCAGGCTGTGTTCAGCAGACAGGTTAAGGTCTGTTCATATATATACACTATATTGCCAAAAGTATTTGCTCACCTGCCTTGACTCACATATGAGCTTAAGTGACATCCCGTTCCTAATCCATAGGGTTCAATATGACGTCGGTCCACCCTTTGCAGCTAGAACAGCTTCAACTCTTCTGGGAAGGCTGTCCACAAGGTTTAGGAGTGTGTTTATGGGAATTTTTGACCATTCTTCCAGAAGCGCATTTGTGAGGTCGCACACTGATGTTGGACGAGAAGGCCTGGCATTCAGTCTCCGCTCTAATTCATCCCAAAGGTGTTCTATCGGGTTGAGGTCAGGACTCTGTGCAGGCCAGTCAAGTTCATCCACACCAGACTCTGTCATCCATGTCTTTATGGACCTTGCTTTGTGCACTGGTGCACAGTCATGTTGGAAGAGGAAGGGGCCAGCTCCAAACTGTTCCCACAAAGTTGGGAGCATGGAATTGTCCAAAATGTCTTGGTATGCTGAAGCATTCAGAGTTCCTTTCCTTGGAACTAAGGGGCCAAGCCCAGCTCCTGAAAAACAACCCCACACCATAATCCCCCCTTCACCAAACTTTACACTTGGCACAATGCAGTCAGACAAGTACCGTTCTCCTGGCAACCGCCAAACCCAGACCCGTCCATCAGATTGCCAGATGGAGAAGCGCGATTCGTCACTCCAGAGAACGCGTCTCCACTGCTCTAGAGTCCAGTGGCGGCGTGCTTTACACCACCGCATCCGACGCTTTGCATTGCACTTGGTGATGTATGGCTTGGATGCAGCTGCTCGACCATGGAACCCCATTCCATGAAGCTCTCTGCGCACTGTTCTTGAGCTAATCTGAAGGCCACATGAAGTTTGGAGGTCTGTAGTGATTGACTCTGCAGAAAGTTGGCGACCTCTTCGCACTATGCGCTTCAGCATCCGCTGACCCCGCTCCGTCAGTTTACGTGGCCTACCACTTCGTGGCTGAGTTGCTGTCGTTCCCAAACACTTCCATTTTCTTATAATACAGCTGACAGTTGACTGTGGAATATTTAGGAGCGAGGAAATTTCACGACTGGATTTGTTGCACAGGTGGCATCCTATCACAGTTCCACGCTGGAATTCACTGAGCTCCTGAGAGCGACCCATTCTTTCACAAATGTTTGTAAAAACAGTCTGCATGCCTAGGTGCTTGAATTTATACACCTGTGGCCATGGAAGTGATTGGAACACCTGATTCCAATAATTTGGATGGGTGAGCAAATACTTTTGGCAATATAGTGTATATATAAACTATATATTTGAAAATAACTGTAAATAGATTTGAAACAAAGTTTTGTTTTTCTTTTCCCAATTAATTAGATTCCCAGAAATGTTATTATAAAAGACTTTAATTATTAAGAACCATAGCCGAATGTTAAAACTCTGATTTTGTTTTGTAGCTTTAAGATAGGAGCATTTTTGTTCCTATATTGTTAATGGAATATTTGGTGTAAACGTGTCCTCTTGCTTAGTTCAGTCTGAAAAACTCACACGGAGAGAAAAGACAATTAGTAGAAATTTATTGATATAATTACTTTGTCTTTGGCGCTCAGACCTGAGACCTTGGCAGGAAACATTATCATTGAATTTTGCTTTGATATGCATAAACAGGAGTAAAGAACAGGGGTGTTTCCACCCCAGGCCTAAAACTGGTGGTGGAGTGGAGATAGATGAAATTGGTCAGTCTGTAGACTGCTGGTTAGAGAGACGGTCTGCTGAGCTTTATGGGTAGATCCTGTTGACTGCGTGAGCTGATACTAGAGCTTCACTCAGGGACCTGAAGATGGAATACCAGCTTGGATAACACAGGTTGAGAGAACCTGTCCATGATGAGCAAGTGTAACCCAAGTTGCATTCTAGGATTAGAAATAACTTAAATTAAAGTCAACCCACGTGATTTCTTAAAGACTAGGTTCGTCTGCTGGAGGAGGTGGCAAATTGTAAAACACAGAGACAGTTTGATGGTGCAAAATTGGTGAGTTGATTTAATATTTACATTATATACAAATTAATCCACAATTTTAAAGTCCAAATGGGTTCCTTAAACCAAGGAAGTCAACCAGTCTTTGTTTATGATGAAAGGGGAAAAAAACAAAAATAATAATAATCCAATTCCTTCAGTGGAGACTTGTTGGGCTGAATCTCCAACCAGTTCAGAAGAGTTTCCTCAGATAATAGGTGATGTATCTCCCAATCCGTTAAACGGTTAGCTCGCCAGTCTGGTCAGCATGAAGCCAGACAATCTTTGCTGTATCCTAGACCCTTCAGCCACGCCTTGAGCAGGGGATCTGCAATATACCTGGCCTGTGTAAACAGGCCTAAATAATCAATTTACATGTACATGTATTTTCTTATAAATGCAGGAGTTTACATAATAGTTAAATGCAACTTATGCAAAACAGTATTTCTACACAACAGTAGTTTCGGGAAGCATTTCAATTTAGATAAGTGTATAACTATAAAAGGCTGGGGAGGCTAGTGCTAGCATGCTAGCTCCCGAGCAAACACTCACCAGTTCCCTCTTGACCAACCGTGATCTCTACAACGTTCGGTTGATTGATCACACGTCTGCAAATTAACAGAGGCACACGATTGAAGATATACAATAGATATCTGATAACCACTTGGGAACGGACCAAAAGCCTACCTGTACGTCAGGGTCCGACAGCGTTTCCTACCTAAGGCGCGGTTAGCAGCCATATAAGCCATAGCTGTCAATTAGGACAATGACGTGCAGCTGGCACATGACGTCAAAACCGTGCGAGAACAATATTGTTCTCACTAGATTAGTGTTGAATAAATTAAGGAAAGGATGACTTTAATTAAACCTTTAAATAAAAATAAATAGAATTAAATCTAAAAATGGAAAATAAACTGAATCTAATATAGAAAAATTATCCTGGTTACACAAGCATGAAGCGACAGTGGAGAGGAAAAACTCCCCATTGGGAAGAAACCTCTGGTAGAACCAGGCTCAATATGGCGTTATTCTGTCAGACCGGTTGAGAAGAGATAGGGAACGTAGGGAGAGTCCAGGAGGAATGAAACTCTAAAGAAGCTTTAGCTACATGGTGGAGGTGGGTTGAAACGGGGTCATCTGAATGAAGTCACAGCGCATCCACCGCCTGCGCACTAGGTAGCAGATGACTTGCAGATCGAAGGCCTTTTAAGATGAACTTTGGATGCCGATTGACTTTCGTGAAGTTGTGGTTCAAAGCTGATTGGCTGTGTCACAGGTGGATGTAGAGCAATCAGTTTCTTCAGTTGAGCTTCCGCCGAGGCTAAATTTAACTGATAACTGGCCACACCAAAAGCCCACAAAGCAGAACATCAATCAGCTGCTTTTCTTTAACTCTGGGGAATTTCCAGCCTCCCTTATAAAACCAGTGTAATGGTGGACAGTTATCCTTATCGTGGCAAAATGAGGCTGCAGGTTGAGGCACCACATTCTTCCCATGGATGGGACGGTTAACAGTTTCTGACTCTTAGTTGAGAAATAAATTAAATTTCAGAGAATTATGACATCTGCACATATTGAATCAAATAACATAAAGCAGGTGAAGGATTTACTGGAATTATTTAAAAGTTATTTTGGTAGAAAAATGAGGAGACCGTAACAAGAAACAAACTGCTTACATGTGGCATCATGCTAAGCATGGCCCATGAAGACCTTGCTTACAAACTCGGACAGTATAGCTAATTCTAAAAGATTAAATTACAACCTAACTCTAAAAAAAACTTATTCCATGAAAATGCATTTTGAAAATCGAGGCTTTACTTTGCAGCAAAACAGTCTGTACATGCAGACAGACGCCTGATGGGACCAGGAAGGTGCTGGTTAGTAAGTCATTTCATTACACAGTGCACTTCCCTTCACTACCATATAAGGTGAAATGGATTTGTCGTCTCTTCATAATAAACTAACTTACTGTATAAAACCACTTAGCTGCAAATAGTTAATGTTATAATATCATTGTTTGTTAAAAACACTATAGAAGCAAAAGCCAGTTTTTGAAAGCAATGTGTGTCATTTGGAAATTTAATTATGAAACTTAAGTGAGAAAAAAATGGAAGCTAGACTGGACCTCTGCACTGACCTGTTTTCCAAGTTTAACACATAAAAACATTAAATTAAACATCCATGACATCCTTAAGGCTAACAGAAGGATCAACAAAATTCCAATAACCTTTGTAGTTTCCAAACAAATCACCCCTGTTTTGTTTTGGCAGAATTAAACTATTTAATTTCCATTTTAAAGATAAGAACCAGATGCAGACGGGCGGGCTCAGGTGCAGACGGGCAGGCACAGATGCAGACGGGCAGGCTCAGGTGCAGACGGGCAGGCTCAGATGCAGACGGGTTGGCTTAGATGCAGACGGGGAGGCACAGATGCAGACGGGCAGGCTCAGATGCAGACGGGTTGGCTTAGATGCAGACGGGGAGGCACAGATGCAGACGGGCAGGCTCAGATGCAGACGGGCTGGCTTAGATGCAGACGGGGAGGCACAGATGCAGACGGGCAGGCTCAGATGCAGACGGGCTGGGTTAGATGCAGACGGGCAGGCACAGATGCATACGGGCTGGCTTAGATGCAGACGGGCAGGCACAGATGCAGACGGGCAGGCTCAGGTGCAGACGGGTAGGCTCAGATGCAGACGGGCAAGCTCAGGTGCAGACGGGCAGGCACAGATGCAGACGGGCAGGCTCAGATGCAGACGGGCAGGCTCAGGTGCAGAAGGGCAGGCACAGATGCAGACGGGCAGGCTCAGATGCAGACGGGCAGGCTCAGATGCAGACGGGCAGGCACAGATGCAGACGGGCAGGCTCAGGTGCAGATGGGCAGGCTCAGATGCAGACGGGCAGGCACAGATGCAGACGGGCAGGCTCAGGTGCAGACGGGCAGGCTCAGATGCAGACGGGTTGGCTTAGATGCAGACGGGGAGGCACAGATGCAGACGGGCAGGCTCAGATGCAGATGGGCAGGCTCAGGTGCAGATGGGCAGGCTCAGATGCAGACGGGCAGGCTCAGGTGCAGATGGGCAGGCTCAGATGCAGACGGGTTGGCTTAGATGCAGACGGGGAGGCACAGATGCAGATGGGCAGGCTCAGATGCAGATGGGCAGGCTCAGGTGCAGATGGGCAGGCTCAGATGCAGACGGGCAGGCACAGATGCAGACGGGCAGGCTCAGGTGCAGACGGGCAGGCTCAGGTGCAGACGGGCAGGCTCAGATGCAGACGGGCAGGCACAGATGCAGACGGGCAGGCTCAGATGCAGACGGACAGGCACAGATGCAGACGGGCAGGCTCAGATGCAAACGGGCAGGCTCAGGTGCAGACGGGCAGGCACAGATGCAGACGGGCAGGCTCAGATGCAGACGGGCAGGCTCAGATGCAGACGGGCAGGCACAGATGCAGACGGGCAGGCTCAGGTGCAGACGGGCAGGCTCAGATGCAGACGGGCGGGCTCAGATGCAGACGGGCAGGCTCAGATGCAGACGGGCAGGCACAGATGCAGACGGGCAGGCTCAGGTGCAGACGGGCAGGCTCAGATGCAGACGGGCGGGCTCAAATGCAGACGGGTGGGCTCAGATGCAGACAGGCAGGCTGAGGTGCAGACGGGCAGGCACAGATGCAGACGGGCAGGCACAGATGCAGACGGGCAGGCTCAGATGCAGAGGGAAGATGGTTGAGGGAAGCAGAGACGAGTCGTTGTTCCTGAATTTATGCATGACTTTAAACTGGTCTCCTTCTAGGAGCCTGGCTATGGGAATAAAACCAACTCTCCCCACGTTCTGAGCCAAACCCTAAGGGCTCCGCAGAGAGGGATCGGTACAGGATCAAAAGACGAGACAAACACGAAACCTCTCAACCCACTGGCACCCAGAAACCAGGAGATGAAC
The DNA here is from genome assembly GCF_016077235.1 of Cyprinodon tularosa. Taxonomy (NCBI): domain Eukaryota; kingdom Metazoa; phylum Chordata; class Actinopteri; order Cyprinodontiformes; family Cyprinodontidae; genus Cyprinodon; species Cyprinodon tularosa. Next base: position 658,586 of record NW_024038092.1, read on the forward strand.
CAGGGAATAAACTAAAACCCAAACGGAAAACAAACAATGATCTGGTCCCCGATCGCTCAGGCTGAGCCTAATATAAAGCTACAGACACAGGTGGATGAGATCAGTGATAATTAGAACACCAGGCAGAGTTAGGCAGGTGAGTGAAATGAACAATTTAGGTTAGCTATCAGGCCAGATCAGGACACTTTTGAAGGCCAGTGGCTGGAAGTTGGGGGGGATTTTGCTGAGAGTTTCAGGGGAGTGAGCAGCCATTCAGCAGGCATTTGACTGGGAAGGGCCATTTTGAATGACTGCTACTGTATTTGTGAATAAGCAAATTTTAGGTTTGAATACCAAATAAGAGCAGATAAATATTATCCTAGACTTTAAAGTGTGGAGAATACAGTAGAGAAGTAGACCTAACTAACCTAGAATCACTGTACAGTAGTATGGCACATACATAGCAGGAAGTCCTTGTTACTCTGCAGGTTTGCAAAATAACCTCACAGTAATAGAAGTCACAATATGGTGTTGATAGTATTAAGCATAAACTGTGAAAGAGGAAATTGTCTTTTAGACTTGAATTAAAAGAAAAATGAGAGAAAAGCTGAGATATTTGATGTGATCTAATAGGAAAGTAAAGAAGTCATTGTGAACCTCTTGGTGATCATCCTACATTTAACTCACCTGTCCATATCAAAAGTGTCAACCTGTGCATGTCTTCTAAGACCCTCCCAAGCTTGACAAATGTTCCCTGTCGCTTTGCTTCTGTTTACTATTTCCTTCTTGAGTTAATGCAGAGATTAATCATTTCTAAGCTGGAGCTGTTAGGATCGCCTAGGCTCTGTAGCACGTGACTTTTATTCCTATTGGTGCAGAATCCTTTCATGTTGATGTTGACATCTTAACCAGAAGTAAATATTTATACAATTTAAAACCAAAAAACAAAATGTATAAAATAATTATTAATATATTATAAATTTCTTTCCAGCGACATCAATACTTTTATTCTTTTTAATCTAGATGTTCCGTAAATGTTCTTTGTTTTTTTGTTTTTTATTTTTGTTTTTTTTTGGTTTTTGGTTTCTGTTTTGATGCAAAAGTTTTAGTTTTGACCTTCAAGTCAGATTCTGCCTAACTGGAGAACAGTTTGGTCGGAGAGGTAGAACTGAAACCAGGAGAACTACCAATGAAACCAGAGTAACTGAAAAAAGGAGGAAAACGTAGTAAGAATATTTAGGGAAGTAGCTCGATCCAAAAAGGACATCCATCAACTATGTGGTTTATAAAATAAAAGGAAGTATAACCATCCATCTGTCCATCTATCCATCCATCCATCCATCCATCCATCCATCCATCCATCCATCCATCAATCCAAAAAAAACAACATATATATATCTGCATTGTTTTCTGTCACAGTGGAAGCAAAGTATTGTTAATATTATTACTCCTAACTAGATGTTGAGTCTTATTTTATATACCAAAATAAGAAACATGGTGGGCCTATTATCATGCTAATTTCGATCAAAGAGCTAAGTATGCCGATGAAGATTCTCAGTCATCCAGGTCATTGTCATTCAAAAAAATAGTTAAAAATGCAATCTACTGGATCCGTTTCGCTTTCCATCCAGAAAGCTTTGAAAAAGCCTGGTGCAAATCTAAGATCATAAACTGAAAAGCTCTGTCTCTCTACCACAGACAGAGATTACTAATAAACAAGTTTTAAAACCAATGGACAGGGCATTCACATTATAGATTTCCTGAGTACAATCATGCAGGCTGTGTGTTATGCAATTCTGCATGAATGCTTTATGGAAGAGAATGCTATTCTTTTCAACTGTTGTCATCCTGAAACTTTTCCCCAATGATGTAGAATTTTAAAAGACACATCAGGCCAGAACCTATGCCAATTTTTAGCTGGGATTTAACATCAAGCATAATATTAAAGTTTTCTTTATTGGAAAATGAGATATTAAACAAACCACAGTTTGAGAAATGTTGCCATTTTAGGCTCACACTGACCTCTTGAAAGGAGCGTACAGAGAGATGAGAAAGATCTGCCTATTGGCTGATTTATAGATAGATAGATAGATAGATAGATAGATAGATAGATAGATAGATAGATAGATAGATAGATAGATAGATAGATAGATAGATAGATAGATAGATAGATAGATAGATAGATAGATAGATAGATAGATAGATAGATAGATAGATAGATAGATAGATAGATAGATAGATAGATAGATAGATAGATAGATAGATTTATCTTAAAAATTCAGATAGCTTTTGGCAACCAATACAGAAAGACTCCATAGAGATTAATTCATATTCACTGTCATCACAACCTCTCCCTGAACACACACAACTTCTGAAGCCCATATTGCATGGTGTTTATCAGTCATGCTGGACAGATGGAGCTCGCTCCGTCATTCGCCCCATTTACACTTTACATGTGCTATTCTGTGTGTATTTTCATTCCAGTGTGCAAGGCTATTTGTTTGCTAATGCTCCTTCATATTACATAACTCAAGCATAAGAGCTTTAAATTTATACCCTTATGTTTTCACAAAGGTTAGTCAAATGTTAGGTTAATAAAATATGTTTTGTCTTATAAATGTGGAAAATAGTCTGTGTGCGGATGGTGCTTTTATTTTGAAAGCAGTCTGAAAAACTAATGCAAATCATACTAACTCTACTACCTGCTGCTAACTGTACTGCTGTGCCACCAAATTCATAACTCCATACGACAGGTCTGACGTCCAACTTTAGGCCTATCTCTAAACTGCCATTTTTATCTACAATTTTACAGAAAGTGGTTTTAATCCAGATCTAATCATTTTTGGTGGCTAATATGAGAAGTTTCAGTCTGGTCTCAAACCTTCCCATTGCACTGAGACAGCACTGCTGAGAGTTTTTAATGATCTAATGGTGCCTGTTGACTCAGGGAATCCTGCTATGCTAGTGCTGCTTGATCTAACGGCTTTGACACTGTGGACCATGGGATCCTCTTAGCGTGACTCGAGCAGTGGGTCAGGATCTGCTCTCTCATGGTTCCAGTCCTACTTGACTGATTGAAGCTGCGGGGTTTCAGTGCAGCTCGGTGAATCCACCTCTTCTTCAGCCCCTCTCACTTCTGGGGTCCCCCAAGGATCTATTCTCAGACCTATTCTTTTTCTTCTGTATATGTTACCATTAGGGTCCATTTTCAAGAACCATAATCTTCCTTTTCATTGTTATGCTGACGATCTACTTTCCTTTGACATCAAAATCTAACAACAGTCATTGTTTGACTGCCTAAACGATGTTAATCTGAGATGACCTCAAACTTTCTGTAAATGACAGCAAGACTGAAATCATTGTTTGGTTCTGGTCCAGCAGACGTTCCTGCTGGCTTTCTGGGCCCCCTCACACCTAACATTTGGTCCATAAAAAATCTTGGTGTAATACTTGATGACAGGTTGAAATTTGATTGTCAGGTTAGCTCGGTCGTAAAAAACAGCTTTTACCAGTAAAGAATTTTTATCAAAAGCAAGCAGGTACCTGGCACGCAGATGTGGAGACTGTGATACATGCTTTTATTAATACGAAATTGGATTACTGTAATTTATCATATGTTGGCCTGGACCACTCACTTGTGCACCGCCTGCAGCTGGTACAAAAAAACAGCTGCCTGTCTCCTTACTGTTACACGTAAACGTGACCACATATACCCGTCCTAGTTTGACTGCACTGGCTCCCCGTAGTGTTTAGAACAGGTTTAAACATTTTATTGTTTGTTTTTAAAGCTCTTAATGGAATAGCCCCTGACTGAGCTCCTCCAAATCCATGCCCCTGCCAGAAGACTGATATCCTCCAATCAGCTGCTACTGGCCATGCCCTAAAACCAAAGGGGGCCGTGCCTTTGTGGCAGCGGCACCAAGGCTCTGGAACAACCTGCCCTGGAACAATCCATCTGCAGGATCATTTGAAGTTTTTTAATTCTCCCTAAAAACACACCTCTTCTTTCTGGCTTTTAATCACGTCTAAGCATCTGGCAAAAAAATAAAAAAATATTAAAAATTACAGTTTTATTTAAGTTGTGACTTATTTTATTCAATTTTATTTTTTATTCTATTTAATTGCATTGTGTTTATGTATTTTAGCTTTTAAGTTTTTACCATATTTCATGCAGCTGTGATATCTGGACAGCACTTTGGTCAACCCCAGTTGTTTTAAATGTGCTTTATAACCTACATGTCGAGTTGAGTTGAGTATCTCTATCTCTTGCCATGTTCAACTTGTTATGCAGGCTAGAGAAGGTATTTATTCAACCTGTCTGCTCCTCCCTATAGTTTGGTCTTCTCTCATTCCCTGCCTTGTGGTATGCATCTTAGAATTAGAGAAACTTTATTGTCATTTTGTCTACACAAATGGTAAACAAAACTAAATTGTGATGCATCCAGTTGTTCAGCAGTAGAGGCATATTTTGTAGTATTGTGGGGTTGCAAGCTGCTGCTTTGGGCGCCACCATGATTATACATCAAGAATCTTCAGAATATGTTTCTCTTCTGTTTAAAAGCTTACTGGTCTGTTTGATGTTTCCAGTATAGATAAATTACAGGATTGCATCTCTTATCTTCCAGCTACCTGTCAGGAGCTACTTTGTCACTTTGGCAAAGATCCAATTCCCATCGAGTATCCAGATTTCTAATGATCCTTATCCTTGGATCAATGCTCACCCTTTCTACAGGGATTTTAAATCTGATTTAATTCTCTTTCTGACATGCACAGCAAAAATGATCTAGAAATAAATAAACACTTCTTAGATTTAGTGTATTTACCCTTAATTTGAGTAGGTAAATAAGATGATTTGCCAACTGAGTTAATTGTCAGTGTTGCAGTGGGTAGCACTGCTGTCTTGCAGCAAGAACGTCCTGTGTTCGATTCCCGGCCCGGGGTCTTTCTGCATGTTCTCCCTGAGCATGCGTGGGTTCTCCGGGTACTCTGGCTTCCTCCCACAGTCTAAAAACATGACTGTTAGGTTGATTGCCTTCTCTAAATTCTCCTTAGGATGCATGAATGGTTGTTTGTCCTGTGTGTCTCTGTGTCGCCCATTGACAGCTGGAGATAGGCACCAGCACCCCATGTGACCCCACTTGGCACAAGCGTGTAAGAAAATGGATGGATGGATACTTGAAAGACAATGCATTTTTTTTTTCTTATTTTAAATGTAAATTGTCTTGTTCCATTGGCAAAGTGTCATACTTACCTCCATAATTCAAGAATAAAAGTGCTTATTTTAAGAAAAATTTGTTATTTAGATGTGCCTGACATATCCATCCCCTCAAACTGCAAAAATAATTCAGAAATAAGTCAATATTTCTCTAATTAAGTGTATTTACACTTAATTTGAGTAGGTAGATGATGATTTGCCAATGGAAGTAGCATTTTTACTCATAAAAATAAGATAATTAGATAATATGCACTACAAATAAAACAATTAAATATATTCTTTCTTATTTTAAATGTAAATGTAAATAGTTCCATTGGCAAAGTGTCTCATGTTCCTCTTCAATTTGAGAAAAAAAATGCACTTATTTTAGAAAAAAGTGACTTATTAGGATTCAAATTTTTTGCAGTGCATCCCTCTTTGCAGCCCTCCCCTTCTCTGGACTTTAAAAACATTTTCATTTGTAAACAATATACAGTAATACACAGAAGTTGCTTCTACTGATGCTCATATTTTCATTTCAGCCCACCGGTACACTCCAGGTCTGACTATTCCACCAAAAACAAGCTAATTTTAGAAATGTTTTAACTAAAGAAAAACGAGCCAATACAAATAACATACCCTATAGGCTTCACCTAGTCTTAACGACTTTTTTTTAATGTTCTAATAATATGTCTGCATTTACAAAATCCCAGCTTGCTGTGATGCATCCAGACACATTTACACACATTGGCCGAGAGCAGTGATACATGATCTGTCTATAATGTTCTTAATGTGAGTTTTGGAGACGGTGATGGAAAATGGCAGAAACACACACTCTCTCTTTCTCTCTCTCTCTCTCTCTCTGTGTGTGTCTCTCTCTCTCACAAACATAATTTATTTCACTCTCTCTCTTTGACACACACTCTAGTCTCTCTCGCTCTCTTACAGACACTCACAGACACCCCTAAAACCCCTTAAAGGAAGATGTGTGTAGGTGTGTGGGTGTACGTGACAAACACACAGAGAGAGAGAGAGAGAGAGAGAGAGAGAGAGAGAGAGAGAGAGAGAGAGCTCTTGACGTTGATGGTTTACAAATGCAGACAAATGATGGGCGAATGACAATTCCCGTAATCGTTCGCCCTCATCCCACCCTCCCCACCCTGTGGCAATACATCAGTGAGAGTGTGTGTGTATGTGCCCGCTATCCATCAAAGAAGAGTGGAAAGAGGGGGAGTCCCGAGTGTCACATCTGTCTGGGAGGGGGGCTAGATAGGGAGAGAGTGTTAGCCAGCAGCAACAAAAAAAGAAAGAAACAAAGAGGAATGTAGAGATTTAGCTTGCTCATTTTAGTCTGGATTTCTTTCCTCCTGTCAGCTTTTCTTGGTTTTGGAATTTCGGCAGAATAGAACATGGTGCACTGCCTTTTGTTGTGAAAACCATAAAAAGTAAACAAAACTCCAACAACAGAGAAGGAGATATTACTTGAGCGGTACTCAAAGAAATAACAAGCTGTAATAAATTGCTTCCAGTTAAAGCAGGCAGTGCTGGGGTACTACTGAGGCTGTTAAAGCTGCAGTGGTCAACAGAAAGAAATAGAAATGTAAAAATATCAATGAAATAACAATTTGAAGTATGTTTGACTTGCATAAAGAATTACATTTGGTATTGTTGAGTGCCATTACGAAACAATAACGACTTACCTTTAAATCCTGTCTCTGTTTTTTCTCATTGTGAGTCTAGAAGCTTTTCTTTACCAAGTTTTTAAATATGCTGCTATATTTTCTGACAACCAATTAGAATGAATAAATTTTATTTTTTTTAATTAAACTTCTGTTAGATTTTTATTGTTTTGTGTACCAGTGATCTCCTACTCACAATCCTCAGTTAAAATCGTAGGGAAGTCACATTTAAATGTCAATCATTCTGGCTTAAACATGTATATAAATGTAATCTGTATCAGACTATATTGTGTCAAAATGTAGAACATTTCTATAAAAAACAAATCCTGTCTTGAAATCTTTTGTGTTTTTTTTTGTTATCTTATGCAGGCCAGTTAGTTGTACGTCAGCCTGAACACCTAAATTCGGCCAATCATATATCAACGGTCACCTGTCAATCAAATTTTTTCAGTCATAGCATCTTGGTTGATATGGTGCAGCTAATATACGCAACGGTTGAAATAAGAATCATTTCTTTCCTATTGAGTTCCGTCCCAGTGTTCACGGGGATGGTCAGCTGATGCATTTTTCAGGGAGAAAACCAAAAAATTATATTTCAGTTTATTTCCTGAAACACAAGAGGCAGAAATGAGCATTGAATGGAACAATGTTTTATTTTCACTCTAACTTTTTGCTTATCATTCCCCTTCATTATCCTAAGAAGCTCAAGCATTTAAAAGTTAATCAGAAAACATTCATTATTCAAGCCTCAGTTTAGAATTCAAATGGTTTAGCTGTAAATATATGGTTGTCATCGCTGATTTTAAGAAAACATTTTTACATTTTTTACCACCCTTATTCCACTTTTCATTGTCTCCTTTTCTCTCACATGCACACACATATTCGCGCAGACCCAACGGAAGCAATAGCAATCAAATTCCTCCCCCGTTGTCCCTGACCCCTCCCCTGTCTCCCCCTAACTCCCCCTTTTACCCATTTCTCCTCCTCTTATCTTTGTCCATCTAATTTTATGAGTGTCTGGGGAGTTTGTGTTTGTGTGTGAGTGTTGTTGTGTGTATCATGGGATGCAGTCTTTGTAAGATTTCCGCGTGTGTGTGTGTGAGACTATAGAGGAAAATGGCTGCCTGTCACATTAGTGGTTGGATGGGCTAAAAAATCACTTGTGTAATCACATTTGGACGCCAGGCCTGGTCATGTTAACCGCTTTATTCAGAGGTATGGATGGATTTTAGGATGGCTGCAGAAATGGAATGATGGAAGGAGAAGGAGAGGCAAAGACTAGCTTATGTTTTTATTAGTCCTGTGATTCATTTCTCTGTTTTTGCTTTTGTGAAATCTCAACATGAGATTTCAAATCTGTTTTGTCTTGATGTGTAAATCTACAATACAGGAAATGTATACATGTAAAACATTTGTAGTTATGTATTCAGAGATTTAGCAGGTTTCAGTGGAGCCGGTCCACAAAGCAGAAAATTGACCTAAATATCCAACTGACGCATGAAGTTTATATTTCTAAATAATACACAGCAAAAATTTAAATAAGTTGATTTTTCTTGATTTGAGGAGTTAAGACACTTTGTCAATAGAACAAGAAGACTTATTTCAAGTGATCTAATTTCTTTATTTTAAGAGTAAAAGTACTCATTCCATTGGCAGATCATCTTATTTACCTGCTCAGGTTAAGGGGAAATAGACTTGATTTAACACATTTTGGCTTAGTTTTAGTTTTTGCAGTGTAAGAAGAATTTGTAGAAAAGCAGAAATAAGAAATTTCTGATTGACTCAAAGGAAAAACTCTGTATCTAGATAAGTAATTTTTTCTTAAAATAAGTGTATTTGTTCTTGGATTGAGGATGTAAAAGAGACATTTTGCTTAAGGAACAAGATAATTTATACTTAAAATAAGAAAACACAATTGCATTGACTTATTTCTAGTGCATATTATCTAATTATCTTATTTTAGTGGTAAAAATACTCATTCCAATGGCAAACTATCTCATTTACCTACTCAAATTAAGGGTAAATGCACTTAATTTAAGACATTTTTACTTATTTTTGATCGTTTTTCCAGTGAAGGAAGGTACTAAACTTTAAACAAAAAAGAAAAACAGAAACCTTTTTTTCTCTTATGGTGGATTTGATCAGGTCTATGTATTATTGAGGTTCTCCTCTACACACCTCAGTTTTCTTCTTGCAGTTCATTAACAACCCTAAATCCTGTGGTGCTGATTTCTAAACATTTCACAGAGTAAAAGCTTGAAGAAGCCAACAGAGTTTTGCCAAATTGCTTCAGGCTGGAACCATGGAAAACACATTCACATTAGCTTATATAGAAATCTAACATCTTGTCAGGTGGGGAAACTAACACAGACGTTTCTGATGAAAAATCATATTAAGAAGAATTTTTAAAAGATACAGAAAGCAGCTAAAGCTTTTCAAAATAGATTTACTTATACATCAAGGGAAAGATTTCAAAGTTTCAACTTCAATCACATCAAAATATTACTCTATTAAAGAAAAAAAAGTAAAATAACTTCATTAATCAAGGGAAATAATCCTAAATGACCTGGCCTCGTGTTTTTTACTCTGACTGAGCTTTAGATGTTTTGCTAAAACATTCTTTAGATGTGAAAAAAGTCGACCTATGTTAAGGAACTGGATTTAGTTAAGAGGAACACAGTTTTCTAATTTTTGTTCTAAGAAAATCCCAGTAACTGTATATGTTACTTTGTCGGTCGAATAAAAAAAAAAACAATAAATACATCAAAGTTTCCCACCATAGAATTTGGTAGAAGACATTGAAAAGACGACATGATTTACATCCAGACATTTGTTTGAAATGTGAAAGGTGAAAAGCTGTGATTTTCAGATTGTTGAAAAGACGTTAAAAACTGTAAAATAATAATAAAAACTGTGTTTTTAACATCTATTATTTGACTAAAGTGGGAATGACATCAGAGTGACCAAACACCCAATATCCAACAACTATTTCTGGACTAAATAAAGACAATGACAGACTGACCAGATTTATCCTAAAAACCAACCTCTAAACCCCGCCTGGTGTGTGGGAAGTTAGAGCGAATTATTTTGAAATGCTGGGACAACTTTTGTACCAAAGGCTATTTTAGCTCATTGCCTTTTACGTGTATTGAGGTATGTAAATTCTGCAAAGTTCTGATCCTCAGTCTCAAATGGGTAACATTTAAAAATATAATTCCTGCTAACCTCCAGAGATAAAAGTGTGAGGTGGTCCTTGGCTGGTCCTTGGTTGGTTCTTGGCTGGTCCTTGGCTGGTCCTTGTTTGGCCCATGACTGGTCCTTGGCTGGTCATTGGTTGGTCCTTGGCTGGTCCTTGGTTGGTCCTTGACTGGTCCTTGGTTGGTCCTTGGTTGGTCCTTGGCTGGTCCTTGGCTGGTCCTTGGTTGGTCCTTTGTTGGTCCTTGACTGGTCCTTGGTTGGTCCTTGACTGGTCCTTGGTTGGTCCTTGGTTGGTCCTTGGTTGGTTCTTGGCTGGTCCTTGGCTGGTCCTTGGTTGGCCCATGACTGGTCCTTGGCTGGTCATTGGTTGGTCCTTGGCTGGTCCTTGGTTGGTCCTTGACTGGTCCTTGGTTGGTCCTTGGTTGGTCCTTGGCTGGTCCTTGGCTGGTCCTTGGTTGGTCCTTTGTTGGTCCTTGACTGGTCCTTGGTTGGTCCTTGGTTGGTCCTTGACTGGTCCTTGGTTGGTCCTTGGTTGGTCCTTGGTTGGTTCTTGGCTGGTCCTTGGCTGGTCCTTGTTTGGCCCATGACTGGTCCTTGGCTGGTCATTGGTTGGTCCTTGGCTGGTCCTTGGTTGGTCCTTGACTGGTCCTTGGTTGGTCCTTGGTTGGTCCTTGGTTGGTTCTTGGCTGGTCCTTGGCTGGTCCTTGTTTGGCCCATGACTGGTCCTTGGCTGGTCATTGGTTGGTCCTTGGCTGGTCCTTGGTTGGTCCTTGACTGGTCCTTGGTTGGTCCTTGGCTGGTCCTTGGCTGGTCCTTGGTTGGTCCTTTGTTGGTCCTTGACTGGTCCTTGGTTGGTCCTTGGTTGGTCCTTGACTGGTCCTTGGTTGGTCCTTGGTTGGTCCTTGGTTGGTCCTTGGTTGGTCCTTGGTTGGTTCTTGGCTGGTCCTTGGCTGGTCCTTGTTTGGCCCATGACTGGTCCTTGGCTGGTCATTGGTTGGTCCTTGGCTGGTCCTTGGTTGGTCCTTGACTGGTCCTTGGTTGGTCCTTGGTTGGTCCTTGGTTGGTTCTTGGCTGGTCCTTGGCTGGTCCTTGTTTGGCCCATGACTGGTCCTTGGCTGGTCATTGGTTGGTCCTTGGCTGGTCCTTGGTTGGTCCTTGACTGGTCCTTGGTTGGTCCTTGGTTGGTCCTTGGTTGGTCCTTTGTTGGTCCTTGACTGGTCCTTGGTTGGTCCTTGGTTGGTCCTTGACTGGTCCTTGGTTGGTCCTTGGTTGGTCCTTGGTTGGTTCTTGGCTGGTCCCTGGCTGGTCCTTGGCTGGTCCTTGTTTGGCCCATGACTGGTCCTTGGCTGGTCATTGGTTGGTCCTTGGCTGGTCCTTGGTTGGTCCTTGACTGGTCCTTGGTTGGTCCTTGGCTGGTCCTTTGTTGGTCCTTGACTGGTCCTTGGTTGGTCCTTGGTTGGTCCTTGACTGGTCCTTGGTTGGTCCTTGGCTGGTCCTTGTTTGGCCCATGACTGGTCCTTGGCTGGTCATTGGTTGGTCCTTGGCTGGTCCTTGGTTGGCCCATGACTGGTCCTTGGCTGGTCATTGGTTGGTCCTTGGCTGGTCATTGGTTGGTCCTTGGGTGGTCCTTGGTTGGTCCTTGACTGGTCCTTGGTTGGTCCTTGGTTGGTCCTTGGATGGCCCTTTGCTGGTCCTTGGTTGGTCCATGACTGGTCCTTGGCTGGTCCTTGGTTGGTCCTTGACTGGTCCTTGGCTGGTCCTTGGTTGGTCCTTGGCTGGTTCTTGGTTGGTTCTTGGTTGGTCCTTGGATGGCCCTTTGCTTATCCTTGGCTTGTTCTTGGATGGTCCTTGGCTGGTCCTTGGCTGGTCTTTGGTTGGCCCTTGGTTGGTCCCCTAATATTCCTATTTAAACATCAATCATTGTTCTAAAATATTCTTTCTGTCATGATTTGTGGACATTAAGATGTAAAGAGAAGCATCCTCTTCTGGTCAGACCCTGTAATTCAATGAAAGGGTGGAGTCAGAGTAAAAAATATGCACGCCCAGGAGAAGGCCAGTGGCTGGAAGTTAGAGAGGATTTTTGGGCTTTTGACTTGGAAGGGACGGTTGAATGGCTTCTACATTAGCTGTAATGACAGTGGACTTTACTAATACATACGTATGTTTACAAATTAATTATGATTCATAATGTGCATTTAGGTGAAAAATCCCAAAAATGAGGAAACACATAGGAAATTACTTTGATGCACACATATTGATATTCCAATCTGCCTTCCATCTGTTGGCGTCTCCCTTTCTTAAAAAGAAAAAGTCAGACACATCCAGATTTGCTCACTTCAGTTCACTGACCTTTAAAGATATCTATGTATGTAAATCCATGTGAACCTTAAGATTGTAGAAATGTTAGAAACTAGATGAAATGATCTGCACGTCCAACAAAAGCCAGCAGGACACCCTTATCTACTGCAGGGATCAACAAGATCCATATCTTCTGCTCTCTGTGTACTACAATACTGATGTAAAATGCAGCAAACTTGTAGTGTAGCTGTGCTTTGAGCAACATAAATATATACAGTATATATGTTTGTGTGTGTATTTCTACAGGCCAAACGGTTAGCCATCCCTCATGAATAACTTGGGGTCTTCAAGGCCAGTGAAAACCTGAGAATAATCTACCCGCAAAGGCTCAAACTTCTCAGTCATAGAACCTTTAAAAGTGTATATTTTAATGGAAAAATACCCCCTCTGGTGGGTGTGCTGTGCTGCAGAAATGCAGGTATAGCAGACACATCAATGGAAGCTGTAGATGGAGATGCTTGGTTTGTGGCTCAGTAGCGTAGATAGGCTCCCTTAGTGGATCAAAACAGTTACAGATATTAAAATCTAATGACCGTACATCACTAATGCATGATACATGTTTACACTGTGCACAGTCTGCACATATATCATGGTCAAAACTCTGATGACTGCAAGGGGCCTGTATGAACCAAAACTAAGACAGGTTTCCTTGAAGTAGTAAACCTACAAAATGCATGAATAGTGAATAATAACTGAAGCACGTGAACTTGTTTCTAACAGAATTGTCTATATACTTTCTGTCTCTGTACGGCAACAGCCTTGTGTCTCCATTTTAGATTGTTATTTGAATAAAAATAAAAAAAATGTATCCGACTTTAGGTCTTTCCTAAGGTCCTTTGATATGTTTTGTCAAAAGTGATCAAAATGGCATGCAACCTCCAAATCTGATCAAATATTACAAATTTATATTTAGAAATGTTCTCCTGAAAAGTTTCTGCAACCTTTTGCGTCCAACAGGAATGATACAGCATGTCCAAAGTCTGCCACTCGAGCCAGGATCAACCTTGGAGCGAACGATCAATTTGAAGAGTGTAGCTTGCTCTGTGACTGTTCCAACTAGCAAATCTTTATTCAGCCTTCAGAGTCGGTCAGGATTGAATATGTAAGCAGACAAGGAAGCACGATCACTGGGGACACTGCTGCTTCCCTGTCCCTGTCACCCTGTCACACACAAACTCCCACATGACTCGGTCTCACTCTCTGCTACACACAGACATGCTGACAGTCTCTTACAGGTCAGGTCAGGGACACTCTTTGCTTTTCTGCTGGATTCAGTCTTGCAGAGGTTGACTAGTGTTTTTTTTTTTTTTTTAGTTTTTTTAATCAATTATTTTATATTTTAGTTATTCATTGTTCTTTCTTTTTATTTACATACAGCTCAAACCAGGTATTCACCACATAGTATTAGAGCCAGGCTAGAAATATATATTTTTTATTTTTTATACAAGAATAAAGTCATAGTATTGTGAAAATAACGTTGCAACATTAAGAGAATATAGACATAATATTATGAGAATAAAATTACAACATTATCAGAATAAAGTCAGAAAATTATGAGAATAAAGTCAGAACATTACAAGAATAAAACCGTAACACGAGAATAAAATCACAATTTTACGGAATATTACGAAAATAAATTCAGAAATTTATAAGAATAAAGTCATAAAATAACGACAATAAAGTTGCAACATTATCAGAATATATTTATAGCATTATGAGATTAAAGTGGCAAGATTAGGAAAATAAAATCACAACATTACAGGAATAGTGTCATAAAATTATGAGAATAAGGTCATAATATTACAAGAATAAAATCGTAACTTTACGAGAATAAAATCAGAATATTATCAGAATAAAGTCGAAATATTATGAGTAGGTGGCAAGATTAGGAAAATAAAATCATAACATTATGAGAATAAAGTAAAATTATGATAATAAAGTTGTAAAATTACGAGAATTGAAGGCAGGAAAGAGGATTCTGTGGTTGAAGATATGTCCAATGGCTGTTTGGTCTTTTCTCAATATGTGTTCTTGAGCGTTCTCCTGTACTTGTGACACGTCATCAGCCTCAGCCCGAGCACCGTTCCAATTGCAGAGAACGCACCAAATCCCCCAATGTTGTTCTTGCCCCGCCCTCTTTAAAGAGTATGCATCAGAGCAGACTTGTCCTTTCTTGAGATTGACAGCAGTCCCAGCATGCACTGCGGCAGCTGCAGCTTTCAATGGAGCGCTCCATTGAAAGTTAAAAGTTCTCTTTTCTGTTGCTGTTCAATAAAAGTACGTTTTAAGATCATGTGAGGCAAGAATATTATACTTTAAAGCATCACTATATGGTCCATTTACCGATTTAATGCGTAATTTAAAAAAAGATGTCCGAAGTAGAGAGTAGCTCCAAAGCTAACGGCGGCCAGGGTTAGCCGCAGCCCGTCTATAGCAGCCCTCTCTCAGCTAAGCCGTGTGTGAAGGACCGCTGGCTCTGATGCCGATTTGTTTTGTTTATTTGGTAAAACGTTAATTTGATTTGTGTTTATCTGACTGTGTTAATTATTATACCCCCACTAAATGAAAAATGTCAGACTGTATTATTATCCAAAGACTATTAATAACTGGAGGTGAAATGCAGCTCTAGACGAGCTGAGCGTGTGGTGATGTCATCAGTACTCTTCTGTTCCAATTGACCCAGATTTATGCTGCGTGCTCCCGTTCTCACCAAGTCCAGACTTTCCTGTGTTCTTCTCAAGAACATACTTGGCGAGAACACGAGTCCGTACTCGCGTTCTAGTGAATTGAGAAAGAGCTTTTGTGTATTTTTGAATCATTCGCCTGCGTCAGTGGCCCCCTCCTTCGCAAAGGTTCTCTGCGCTGGCCAATTACCCTTTCTTGTCAACGTATCACTTTACACGTTTTCGACTGTAAATGTTTCATAATTAAAAAAAAATAAACAACCTACTTTAGAATTAAACATTATTTTCCTGTCCAGCAGAAGTTTTATGAAACATCTGTTCGGCATCCGTTTTCTGACCCCTTTGCTCTTACCCAGTTCGATTCTCACAGCCTGCACTCTGGGTCCCTGAGCAAGACCTCTTAACCCCACACTGCTCCCCTGGCGTCACACAATGGTAGCCCACTGCTCCCCAAGAGGCTGGGTTAAATGCAGATAGTGAATTTCCCCATTCTGGGACAGTAAAGTTAAATTATGTATTTATATTTTCCTTAAACAAAACAAAATAAAATAAAATAAATGCAGCAGCAAACAAGCATAGCAGTAATACTTCATGCTTTGGCGTAATGGTGGACCAATAGTTAATCAGCATATGTTATGCTTGGAGCCTACGTAAAAACGTCATAGTGGCACATACACAAAATGTTTGATTGACAAACAAGTAGCCATCCACTTTTGGCAAGAGGCAAAGTGGATTGGCTAATGTTTTGTAGGCTTGTTTTGTAGTTTATAGATTTTTTATATTTTTCTTTTGGGGAACCATAATTACAAGAATGCCGGCCATCAATCAAGTCATTTTAGATGAGCATGGCCATATGTCTTTCAGATAGGAACGATTGTGTTGCTGGTTATACTCCTGCAAAAAACATCTACTATTTACTTATGCAAAAGTCTTTCTTAAGACTGCTTTTTGAGATTATTTGTTTAAAATGACAATGCAACTCTTTTTCGCATGTACTTAATCATATTTAGTTATTTTAAAACAATTGATTTATATCCTACCGTGCTAAAATGAAAAGAAATTATGTTGAATTAACTGAATATGATTATGTAAATGCTAAAAACGGTTGCATTGTTGTTTTTTCCCGTGATGTGATCCCTAAAGTGTCGCATAACTTCTGCAAATGCAGCTGGAAAACTAAATTTGCCCTCATTTACTAACAGACATTGCAGTGGAACAAAGTTGTACATTCTACACAATGTATGTACAGGAAATATCTGATTTCAAACATAAACTTAATGTTTACTTACTTTGTTATGCATAATATGTTTATTAAAATGCACCACAATCACTTTTAAATGAGCCAACTTCACGCACTACTGTCTTAAAGAAGAAAAAGGAGAGGCTAAAACCATTAACAGTGTTGAGGATTAATCTACTTATTTAAAAACAATATTAAAAACAGCAGACTGGGCTGCTTTATTTAGTCCATATTGATCTTTTCTTGGAGCATATGGTGAGAAATTCTTCAGCTCCAGAGTAGCCATTTGATAACTGATGTTTACACAGACTCTAATGCAATTTTAACCTTTTTGCTCCTGTTCTTGGCCGACGGCTAATAGCAGTCCAAGAGTCTTGCCTTTGCTTACTCTAAGGTTTCAAATCATCTGAAAGGATTTGTCATTGATCTTAGCCTAGAGCCAAACAAGGTCTTCTCTGAGTATAAGATATTCTGCTGAAAGTCTCCTTTCAGGGATACACTCCTCAAAGCCAAACATTAAAGATTTGTCCAAGTTGCTGCAGCTTGGAAAGACTTCTCAAATGCTCCCTGAGAGAAAACTGCCTGGTCTCCTTATACCCTATGGTTTTAAAAAAAGAAACAAATAGGCAGTTGCCATCATGGGATTTCAGACAAGCACAGTGGCAGGCTGCCTTGTTGCTAGGAGAGTTTTGATTAATGCTGCAATGTGTAATTTGTGCCTGATTTTTGCTTGTGTGCAACACCTTACAGCTGTGCTCAAATAAAAAAAGAACGTATGCAGTTGTTTTTACCAAAAGGCAGCCTTGTTCGTCATCAGAAATGCAGATGCAAACATAGATCTCACTCATTATCATAGAGAAAATGTATTTCTAGTTGACAAGCATTGACACGTTTTTAAATCCTTTTTTTTTTTAATATTCCTGATGAACGCCTTTGATCCTTCCACAGAAAAGAAAAACTGTGCAGTGCTTTAAGGAGGAGGAAGGTTGTTAAAATATTTGTTTTGTTGACAGCAAATGTTGTTTTGTTCATATCGATCACTGTGTTTTGTGTTGCCAAAGTTAACTTCAAACAGAAAACTAAGAGAGCGCTATAATGTGTGTAGGTCAGCTCAGTGGATCTTTGGGCCATTTGATTTTCTTTTTCAAAACTTTAAAAACTCAAAACAAGTGGCAGCATGATTTCTGTTTGGAAAAAAAATTAAAATAAAAAGCTTTTGTAATTTTGGGTTCAATATATTTTTTTCTATTTTGATAAAAAAAAAAGAAGAGCATGCATGCTCATGCATTTTAGACTTAGACTAGACTTAGAGAAGATTTATTGTTATTTTGTATACACAGTATATACAAAGCGAAGTTTTGTACTGTAAAGGAAACCATGAGGATGAAACTTGGCACAATCCAAAAAATTCTTGCAAAAACGGAAGAATTTGCCCCAGAAGGACAAAAAGTCTTAAAATGTATGCCTGGCTTTAGTTCTGATCCCCTTTTTCTTTCTTACCTCCCTTTCCATGTGCATTGTATAAAATTTTACTCCCCAAATAATGTTCAATAAAGTTTAATATACAAATATCAAGCAGAACCTTATGGCAACATTGATACTGGTCTGAATGTGAAAGCAAGCATCAGATCACTCTGAGACATCTATTCCCAGATCTTTATTGGCTAAACAGGGCACAAAAAAATCGAATAAATACATGTAATGTTAAAATTCCCCGTTTGTTCATAGATTCAGGTTGGATGCCGTCATTTATTTCAAAGAGCCCAGATTTGACAAGGTGCCATTGTCGATGTATCCCAGAATAAAATGTCTTCAGCACCTTAGTTATTTAGAGTTTAGACATGAGAAAAACAAGGCCTGTCATATACAGAAAGAAAGTTTATATGCTAAAATGTGCACCTGAGTGGATTTAGCGTATATCATAACCACTGAATATGGATCAGGGCCCATTCTGGTCTCATATCTGCCTTCCGACCTCTTTGACAAAACAGACAACAAAATTATTTCATGTCATAAATGGTTTTTATTTACATTAAAGTGAAATAGTTCTGAGATAAACCTTTAATCTTATGATGCAGAATCACAGAAATAGATAAAAGCAACATTGAATAATGCATATAATAAATGTAGACATGCTGTATGATATTTCTTTTTTGTTTACAGCTTTTTTTTGCTCCCAGGTTTAAAGAACTGAACTTTCAAGTAAAATCCTTTCCTGCAGGATTTGCTGACAGTAGTTTTAGCTGCAGAGCAGCAGCAGAAAATAAAAGGCCCTGCTTTCTCTTTTTGCTACAATCTCTTTATATACATGCCTGGGCTTTGATTTGTGTTTAGATTGTACAGCAATTCTTGCTGGAAGCTTTTAGCTGGGTTTGTCTCCGGTGTTTGGATACGCTGTATGTGAGGATCAGTGCTTTCCAACATTACCATAAAGAATCTATACCACACGCATCTCATTCAGAGACGGCTGTCGCTCTGATAGCAGAGTAGTTGTGTTTCGGACTATTTTAGACAGTTTGATGCTTTGCTCCGTGAAGTTTAGGTTGAAGAAACCAGAATTGTACATATAGTAGGTATGATAATAGTAATTATCACTTATCATAAAACTTATCTATCTTTGTTAATGTTTACTTACCTAAAACCATACCTAATTTGCTTTTAGTACTGTTTTTCTTTATCAAAAGAAAAAATTATTTTTTTAAGTAATCCAATCAAAGAACACTCAATTTGTGCTTTTGGTTTGAAAATCAAAATAAACATGTTTGCAGGTTTTTCTGTTTTTCCCCAAATTAATATGTTGCATTCATCGTGATTACTCAAGCATATGTTCATGAATGTCTAAGCTGTGAAAGCAAATGTCTATGAATGATTATGAAACCCCCTGAGAAGGACTAGCTTTGCTAAACTGCGACCTTATAAAGCACAGCTCATTCCATGCTGCTTTACAGCCTTGGCTGCTTTCTCTCTGGAGGTTGCAAGCCCAAGCAATCCTACAACAACACTGCTAAGAATAAAGTTAATAACCCCATTATGTCACAGTAGACTGGGTAAATTACATAAAAATGCCTTATACCATAGATTTATTCAGTTATATTTAATACAATCAGTATGAAAGTGTCCAAAAACACATGAGGACAATGTGGCAATGGGGCAAAAAACAGCATCTTGTATTCAAAGCTAACCCACTCGTAGGCTTCAGTATTTCTGTAGCACCATGTGTAGGGATGGGAATCGAAAACCGGTTCCTGTTAAGAACCGGTTCCGTATTTTCCGATTCCATGGCATCGTTTGGCAGCTCACTGAACGATTCTTTTTTCGATTCCCGCAGCACCAGAGCCTAGAGCGCCGGCTCTGGGGAGCACGACTTACGTCACGTTTTTTACGTAAGTTACGTAAGTTACGCAAGTTACGCAAGTTGGAAGAACTATTCGAGGAGGAAGACAACGAGCTGCGGTCACTTTGTGAATCAAAGCCCCGTCTTTCCTTAGCCCAGAGGGTAGATCAGGAAATCCAGCTCTATAAAAGCTTGCCCTCCATCCCCTGCAGGGATAGCGCCACACTGTGGTGGTGGAACAAGCAAGATACGCTGCCCTTGCTATCTGGACTGGCTGAAAACTACCTCTGTGTGCAGGCTTCCTCCACCCCATCTGAGAGGGTGTTCTCCACGGCTGGAGACACCTTAAGCCCTGAAAGATCCTGTATCCTTCCAGAAAAAGCAGATATGCTCATCTTTCTGCAAAAGAACTGTTAATTTTCCCTACTACTCTTTTATAATTAGTATTTTTTGTTATTTAAAATAGGTTATTATCCCATCATTTGTTATTAGACATTGTTGGTTATTAAGTTTGTTCTTGTATATTTATTTTTCATTTAAACACAGATGTTACTCCAGTTTCACATTTCCTGTGGAAATCTTGATCTTGTTGAGTTTGTAAGATTGTGCAATAGTTAAGTAAACAAAGTTGATGCTGATAATCAAACTGTTTGTTCTCCTTTTTCCCCCAAATTGGAATCGAAAAAAGAATCGATAAAGAATCGAATCATTTCATAGAATCGAAAAGGGAATCGGAATCGTGAAAATCTTTTCAATTCCCAACCCTAACCATGTGTATAATATCACAATCAGAAGGTTTGTTGACTTTCAGACCACTAATGTAATTTTTAACGCAATTGACACTAAGAGCACTTTAGAAATAATGAGGCTGTCTTTTCATGATCTAAATCTTTAATTTCTATAGCTCAGCTAATACATGACTTGCTTTGTCATAGCTTTAATATAATACTGACCTATTTCTGTTACATTTCATAATCATATGTTAACATTCGGATAACATAGTAGGTGTCTTGAGCTTTAAGTCAATGATAAACCATGGATTGTTTCTATAGGCTAATATTTATTATAGCTTAAAACTGGTCTGCTTTTTTTTTATCTTCGATTGATTGATTGATTGATTGATTGATTGATTGATTGATTGACTTTAAAAGGATTATTACACAAGGGACTTAATGAGTATTTATATAAATAGGTACTATATATATATATATATATATATATATATATATATATATATATATATATATATATATATATATATATATATATATATATAGTTATTGCACTGGGTATAAACAGGTTATTGCACAGGGTATTAAATGATTAAATAATTGCACATTAGTTATTGCACAAGTTTTTGCAGTTATAGTGTCACATTGTAAAGTCTGATAGCAGCAGGGATGAATGACCTGTGGTGCAAAAGTCTTTGACTAAAGGAGCTGCTCAGCTTGGACAGCACCCTCCTCTCAGCCACTTCCTGCACTGAGTCCAGAGTGCAGCCTAGGACAGAAACGGCCTTTCTCAAAAGTTTGTTTCTTTCTGTCCCGCTTTGCAGGGGCCTGCTCACTCCAAAGGACCTCAGCCGCCTCAGGACGTGGAGTCTTTAGCCCTTCTTATACAGGGCATAGGTGTTATGAGTCCAGTCCAGTTTATTTTTGACATGAACAACCAAGTATTTTAAACTCTCCACAGTTTCTATGTCCTGCCCCTGGATGTTCACGGGGGAGTGAGGTGGGGCTCTTCTCCTGAAGTCGTTCACCATCTCTTTGGTCTTACTGGTGTTCAGACACAGGTGGTTCTACTAGTAAACCAGTCCACAAAGTTCATGATGACCGATCCATACTCCAGCTCGTTCCCCTCAGAAACACAGCCTACCATGGCCGAGTCATCACAGAACTTTAGTAGCAAGACAATACCCAATGCTGTACATATGAACAGCATATTTTAAAAGTTAAGTGTAACCTAAATAGAATGATTGGTTCTGCCCGTTCTAGAACCACTGAGTGGACCAGACTAGCACCCAGAGCTGCACCAAGACCATCCTGGTGACCAGTCTGCTGCAGTCTGCAGCTGAGTAGAGAACCAGTCCCTTTCAACTTTCAAAGAAAGAAAGAAGCAACTAAAGCTGCTAGATACAGACCTAAACAAAAATCCCTTTCCCACTGGCTGAAAACCCTGTTTAATCCTGGGAAAAATCGGCTTTTAGTGGCAATGGGAGCAGCTCAGTGATGTGTGTCTACCCGAGTCAAATGACTTGGCAGCAAATCACATCTGATCGACGAGCGAGGGGAACACCAGGGTGGAGTTGACCTGGTTATATACGTTACACCATTGGTAGGGAAATCAACAAACCATGCCATTCACTGCTGATCTAACAAGCAGAAACCACTCTGCTAGCATTGGATAAACATGGAGCAGCTCTGGTGAGAGGGATTTAAGAGAGAAACAATAAAGCACACTGACTACGCCCTGGCATCCTTCCATGTAGCTCTCTATTGTTTACTTCCCTGATTTCTGTCACACTGGTGACATCAACTCTAAGCCAGCTTGATGATATCACCAGACATGCAGCTGTGGGGGACAGAGGCTACATAGCTGCCAATGAGGGGTTAGACCAGCTTTTTTTAGCAATGGGAAAGGGAGCCAAATGGAAACTGTTAACTGGTCGACCCATGTTTGAAAAACATGCATTAACCCTGTATTTTAAGTGTTAAAGAGGCATTAGTCATGCTGCATTTTAAGACATCAAAAGAATGATTTGATCATTATCAGTTTTTAACATTCGAAAAGTACGATTTGTGTTTTAAGCTGCTATGTATTTGTATTTGTATGGATTTCCCCTGCTGATAATAAAGGATGCGTTGTCAGTATACTTAGTAAAACATTGATGAAAGTAGGAGCCCACTTGACAACCTCAATGTCACATCTGTTCAGCCTCATGAATCATTCCTGAACACTGGGGAGTCTGGTACTGTACATGTCACAGCTCAAGAAAAAGGCTGCGTCTAGCATGAGGGAAGGCTGATTTATAATCAATCTGACTTTCTGGGCATTTGCCTTTTTTAAATAAGCATTTTAGATCATAATATTTATTTCCATATCATTCTCTTATGTTTTCCATACAACTCTTACCAGCTTTTTCATAAAGAGTCTATGTAAGCTGACATTACTTATCTGTACATTTTGTATGAAGATATAATTACAGTCCTGTATATGTCAATGAGTGATTACCGGTCACTTGTGGCTCGGCAAACTCATAAAGCCGTATAAATTTTATAGACAGACATAAAAGCACAAAGCTTTCAAATTAGCAATTAAAAAGCAAGAGTATGTTAACCACTGTGAAGCGCTGTAGTCTTGTAAATTGTGACCACAGTACAGCACAAGTGCCCATAAACTGTAAAGTTAAATGTTTAATAAAGCTTTAAAAACAATACACTCACAGCTTTGTTGTGACTATTGCAGGGTGTTGTTTCAAAGGAGTTGCTGTTAGTTATTCCTGCATATTTAACACCCGACATTAAAGCTGTTGAATATGAGAATGGCTTGAATTTTATAAAACTGAGGAATGTTTTGAGACTGTAAATGGACTAGAAAGTCCAAACAGGGTTTTCCGACATTAGGAGGATCTTAAATTACAGGATAATATAACTCATGATGTTTGGGTTGAAATCACAGAAGTGCTACAGTAAGTGGTTCATGAAAACAAGGATGCATGAACAATTTGCAGCCTGCATCATCCCAGTGGAGAAGGAAGAAACCAGGCTCAGTGTGAGCGGCCATCTTCTTCCCACTCTGTCTTTTTTATCACCTTGAATCGACTGGGGTTCAAGGAGACAGAAGCAGACATGGAAATGAAGCATAGATACAAAAGGCAACTGTCAACCAGCTCCACAGGCGGCCCCGTCCAGGAAACACACAGCCAGGCAGACAAGCTCCGAGCCAGCTCCCATGTCAGAGGATGAAGAGAGCACATCCAGTTAGTCACAGTCAGAGAAACAGGACTACACTGGAAAACAGGCCGATCTCCATCATCTATAAACAAAGGTGTTGATGGAAGCAGCACAGCTGATATTTCTCTCCAGGATGGAGTCACAGCCAAACATTAACAGACCAGATGAAGCTACTATGAGAAAAAGCAGAGAGAGCAGAACATTTGAGTTAAACTAAGACATTCTGAAGAATTGGAGAATAGAGATGAAGCTAATTTTAGGACATTAAAATCATTTTAATGGTAAATGTCCAGAACACGTCTGCAGTAGACCATCTACTAGGGTCCTAAACTTCTTACAGAATCAGTAATTTCACATGACTTTCTTTCAAATTATTTTTTTTTGCTAGTTTTTCACCATAACAGGGAGTATGAACAAAGATCCTGTCCATTTCAGGTACTCTCACCATAGCACACACATGGTTTCAGATGGTGTCCCTAAATTTAAACTATTGGTTCTTTGCTTTATTCTACTCCCTAAAATTTCAACCTTGATTCTTAAACTCCTAGTTTTTAGGGATCTGTTTTCTGAGGATCCCACACGGCCCCATTTTTGTAATGTAAAAGGCATGAAAGACCCTTACCAAACAAGAAAAGCAGCAGGTAACAGCCTTAAAACATGTTTCTTATTGCAGACATGGACTGTTAATCATAAACACAGTGGGAACATTTATTTGCAAAGTCTTAAGGGACAAAAAAACTGCCTTGAAGTAAGACATACTGTATAATTTCAAGCTGTTCAGTTAGATTGTGTAGAAATATGATTTTTTTTTTTTATAACCCTTCTGCTATAATTCTTAAAATCTGTGAAGTTTTCCTCTGTATTATATGATAGGAAAGGCACAGCTGGTTCCTGCAAATTTACTTTAATTCAAAATACCTTTTAAACCATATGGAAAAACAAATGTTATAATTAGTTTTAGAGGTATCTTTAAAGAGCTGTAGGCAGAAAGGAACTTTTATAGTGATCTGTCTTAAAGCAGATCTGAATAAACCTCTTTTCGGTCACTTTGCTGTTGCATGACAGTGCTATGAAGATGTAAATGATTTCATGAAGAACATTTCTTTGCACAATCGTTTATAGAATGTTTTAGCAGAGTTCTCAAGATGATAACATATTTCTTCCTCTTTTTGAGTTTGTTGAAAAGATCACAGTTTCAACAACAGCCTTACAGAAGGTACATCAGCATCAGCTTTATTGTTCCCCTGTCATCGCAGCCCCAACCCCTTTACAGGGGAACACAAGACCTCACCTATTCAGCCAGGCCAACAATTCCCTTTAACAACCCCCTTTCAGAAGCATAGACAGGTATGGGGCATTGCAGGCTAGCAAAAGAAGCCAAACAACCCCCATTCCAAAGGAATCTTCATCCGTTTCAATTAGCAACACGAAACGTCTTCAAACTTGGATACAAAGTTCATTGGATTGTTTTTTCACTTTTTTGGAATCTTCACAAAGGAACTCATGGTATAATAAGCCGGATATTGCATGTTGCTTAATGTGAATTTGTTTTGCCCTTTAGACTGTGCGTATGTTGCCCCTCACAACAATTACTTTTTATTCTCCGTTCTCCAGCTGTCTATGGGATAAAGGAGGTGGACAGGCTGGATAGGTCACCAGTCTATTGCAGGGCAACACAGACACATACAGCTATGCACATACACACACTTGCATCTTAGGACAATTTAGAAATTAACTTAATAGTCCGGTTTTTGGACTGTGGGAGGAAGTCAGCTAGGACTCATACAAGCACGAAATCAAACCCAGAACCTTGTTGCTGCAAAGCAACAGCATTACAAACTGCAACACCATTCAGCACACTACCAAACACATTTGTGAAATTTTGTTCCACGCTCTTTTCTCTGTCGCTACTGTTATGCATAAGACAACATTGATCAGCTGACAAACCCAGCCATTTATCTTCTGCTGCTTAGCCATCAGGGGGAGAGTGGATTCTATCTACAACAGTCTATAGCCACATTTAGATAGAAACTCACATTCATAGGGATGATCCTGTAAGGTTAAATGTGGGCAGAACCTGAGGTGGAACCTTGTATGCAAATGATGAAGTACAAATGTGATCTATAAACAAACATTGTTTGCTGTTGTGCATGTGGATTGTTTTATAGAAAATATATGGATATATAAGATAATGAATATATAGAAATATAGAGTAGTGTTTGTTTTAAGATGAACATTTATCAGACTTTTTTGGGTAGGAATAATTTTAAAACAGAGAGTGCCATACTTGAAATGGACGGTGTGGGTCTGCAGAGATCAAACTGATTGAAAAATTGAGAGGAACTTATGAAGTGAGACTGCATGAGGAGCAGACCATGTCAGCAATGAGTAATAAACATAGATGATACAATTTATTTAAATTCTCACAGCTTTTGATTTTGTTTGAAAATCTTTCTGTGGAAGACGTGATGATGACACTCCACCACTCTGATGAAATCAGAAAACCAGCCAAGCAACGACGGTTTGAATTGATGCAAAATCACTAAATCTCTATAACCCCAGGGTGGCTGCTCGTAGCACCAATCCTTGTCCTTCTTCGGGTAAAGACCAAGGAAAACGCAATAAACCAACCACAGAGTCAAACAGGAATCAGAGTTTTGGTAAAACTTACTATTCTAAGACATCAATTTTCTACTGCGAAGCTAATTTCAGTGGAATTACTGAAATGAAAAAAGTTAATACCTCACTCCAAAAGTGGTTCCAATTTAATAAAAGGTAGAAATTATGGATGGAAAGGCTTTGGTGTGATAAAATTACTGCATAAGAATAAGATAAGGATATAATGTTATACTGATATTCTCATGCAAAAGTCAAACACATTTCTTTTTTTTCGATTATAGAGATCTAGACAGTGCTGCCCGTACAGGGAAAAACTGCATTTTTTAATCAATGGATCATTATTTACACCTAAAACTAATACGTTTGAAGTGATTTAATGATTTTAGCGTTAACCAGTAAAATAATTAAAATAATAATTTTCGTCTTTTACCCGAATATAGTAGCCCCTCCCTCCTGCCATCTTCCAGCAGTGACGTCACGGTGCGGTAAGCCTAGCGCCATTCTCCCCGCTTTACAAGCAAAATCAATGGGAACTACTAGACACATCTGCAATCAACAACAATTATTGAAGATTTCCAGAGGACTTCACCATTGAAATTCACCAGAGCTATAGTGAAACTGACAATGCCCACGTGCATGGCAGCTGGATGCTGGAATACATCGGGTAAAAGTGAAAAAAAGAGTTATTCCACCTTTCTGATTCCTGATCGTCCACGGACGGGTTGGTCGTTGGATCGCCAACTTGAAGAGGGAGGATTTGCCATCGAACTTCTGGCCAGAGAAAAAACCCGTAATATGTAGCCAACATTTGGAAGAAGAATGTTTTCAAGATGACTTGGATAATAGCGCGTTGAGACAAACACCAGATACAGCACTGGGACTTGATCAACAGCCGATACCGCACCGTGACGTCACTAACCAGTAGGTGGCAGTAGTGTTCTTTGACAAACATGGATGCCTCCAGTAAAGCACATTCACATAAAAATTACTCTTAATTAAAAATATTTATCATTTGTTAAACAGCATGTAATAATTTCATATTTAAGGTACTTTCGGTTTTTGAATTCTTATTATGACCGGACTTTTCCTCAAAGAATGCATATTAAATACCAGTTATTAATTTCTTCCTCAAGGAAAATTTTACTTGAATAAATGTAGAGGGAAAAGTTTGACCTGTCTAGGTCTTGGTAATAATTTTAAATGAAAACCTCCTACTTCTATGGTGACGTCACCCCTCTACAGGGCATAAGGGTGAGGAATGAAAAAATAAAAAGTGTGGTTATAGTGACTCTCTTTAATGGAATCTACCTGCAATTTCTCCATTGTGTCACAACATTCATTCCCAGTTGGCCTAAAGAATAAAAACAGAAGTGGGGGAAGCTGTCAGGGAATTTGACAGCTGAATATGAGGATAAGTGCTGGTAAGGCTGTGTGGTAAGTTGGGAAAATGAGCCCTTGAATTGTTTTTTGTTTTTCAAGTAAATATAATACCAGATTAATACTGAAAATAACATAGTTTGATTTTACAATTTTAAGTACAATTTTCTGATATGAATAAAACAAATCTATACACCACCATTCCTGACAAAGCTTTCTATTGATCATTATCAATATTTTATGAATAAAATCAAAAACACCTTTTTTCTAGCAGTGTTGTTGTAGCTGGTCTTTTTTCTTTTTTTCTGCTGGCTAACTGTGAGTTAGCTTTCCTGTCTATTTTTGATAATTACTCAGAATAGTTCCATAGGTTCTTTCCATAGTTGTGCTGTTCATAACTGCCAATATAATTGTACACATATTGGTCATCTTCCAAATACATGACCATTCTGGTAGCGTTTCCACCCATTTTAAAAGACATGGCCTAAGAAAGCCCCTTCCTGCGTGACGTGCCTCACATTATTTACTCAAGCTTAAAACTGGCAAGCAGATTGTTTAAGCAGAATTATACCAAGTGGTTGCATGAATACTGGCAATAAATACAGAAAATAATGCTGCTTTCTATGGTGCTGACGCAAACTGAATGCATCGCCTGCATCATTTTAAAGATTTTATTAAAGAGTAAAAAAAAAAGAAACTAGCTCAAAGATGACAAAGTACATTTTAAAAGACTTAGACTTAGAAAAATATTATTGTCCTTTTGTATGCACAGAGCGTATACAAAACGAAATTTCGATGCATACAGCTTACAACAGTCAAATTAATATTACCATGTACAAACTGCAGCAGTGAGCAAGAATGTAGGCAATGTAGGAGAAAAGGAAAACCAGTTTAAAAGTCATGGTGCAAAGTGCATTAATATAGAAAGGTCCAGAGCAGTGCAAAATAAAGAAATATGGTGCAAAACACAGTAGAACGTTGAATTCTGCTCTAAAATTCATGCATTTAAAAGGATTATAAACAAACAAACAAAAAAATCAACCGCATTGGTAGTGCAGTATGATGTTACAAGTGTGAAGTATAGATGAGAGTTTCAACAGCTCAACATTCTGATGGCAGTGGGGAAAAAGCTGTTTCTGAACCTGCTGGTCCTGCACTGAATGCTGTGAAGCCTCTTCCCAGAGGGCAGCAGGGAGAATAGTCCATGGTGGGGGGGTGAGGGGTCATTGATGATATTAAGGGCTCGGGACACGCAGCGCTGGGATGAAATGTCTTTAATGGAGGGAAGAGGAGCCCCCATGATCCTCTCTGCTGTTCTCACCTTCTTCCAGTCTGAGGCACTTCAGCCTCCACATCATACAGTACAAGCTGGTCAGAACGCTCTCTATGGTGCTTCTGTAGAAGGTGGTGAGGATCGGTTGGGGCAGGTGGGCTTCTGTGCCCTTCTGACCAGTGAGGTGGTGTTTACAGTCCAGGTGAGGGTGTCTGTGATGTGCACCCCCAGGGATTTGGTGCTGCTGACCACCTCTACCGCTGAGCTGTTGATGAGCAGTGGAGCGTGGTTAGGCCGGTTCTTCCTGAAGTCCACCATCATCTCCTTCATCTTCTCCACGTTCAGGATCAGGCTGTTATCTCTGCACCCTAACCCTCTCTGTAGTCCTGGTCACCCACCACCATGGTGTCGTCTGCAAACTTCACCATGTGATTGGTGGTGAACCTGGGGACGCAGTCATGTGTCATCAGGGTGAACAGCAGGGGGCTCCGGACGCAGCCCTGAGGGGAGGGGCTTAGACTGATGACATCAGAGGTGTTCTGTCCAACCCGGACTGACTGAGGTCTGTTGGTGTGGAAGTCTAGCAGCCAATAGCAGAGGGGTGTATTGAAGCCCAGCTGTTCCAGTTTGCCTAACAGATAATGTAAGAAGTTGGTGTTGAAAGCTGAGGTGAAGTCCAGGAACAGCCAATGATGCTGCTGAACAGTCGAATGTTGGCGGCAGATTCGAGACGACATGTTCTTTAAACAGCCTTTAGAAGCAATTTATCATGATAGGAGATGAAAGTCATTAAATGAGGTGACCTGATGCTTCTTTGGGACCAAAATGTGGCAGACTTGAAGAATGCTGGCATTACAGATCAGTCCAGCAAAGTGTTAAAAATGTCTGTGAGGACACCAGCCAGATGATCTGGACATTCCTTGAACACCCGCCCATGTATTTCTTGGGTTGAATCTCCTCAGACTTTTCCCCACTTCAGCCATGCCCAGGTTGAGTGCCTCCTCCCCCTGGTTTGGAACAGCTTTCAAAGATGGAGTGCTGTTTAGTGCCTCAAACCTTCCAAAGAAACTGTTTAGTTTATTTAGGAAATCAGTGTTTGCTGCATCTACCGCAGGGAGGGTGTGTTGTAATCTGTGATCATCCAAATGCCTTCCCACATCTTCCTGGTGTTGCTGCCGTCGTGGAAAAGATCTGTGGTTCTGCTTCACTGATCAGATGGCATGGTTCAAGTTTAATATTGCTCTTGCTTTTCTCAGTGCCACTTTATCATCAGACTTGAAAGTTGAGTTCTGTGCTTTTAGTGATTTCCGAACCTCCCCATTCATCCAGGGTCATTGGTTTGCTTGGATGGTGATGTTCTTTGGGGTGCTAACATGCTCAATGCAATTGTTGATGTAGGCTGACACAGTCATGGCATACTTACCAATATTGACCTTGCTACAACTTTGAACATATTCCAGTCAGAGCATTCAAAACAGTCCTGGAGTGCCTCCATGGCACCCTCAGACCACACTCGGACTAACAGTCTTTAACTGTTGGTTTAGCCCTGATTAGCTGGGGCTTGTATGCAGGAATTAGCATGACAGAGAGGTGATCCCATGACCTGAGGTGGGGGCGGGGGGCTGTTCTGAATGCATATTTTTGTTAGAGTAAACCAGGTCTAAAGTGTTTTAACCTTGAGTTGCAAAGTCCACATGTTGGTAGAAATGAGGGAGCATAGTCTTCAAGTTAGAATGATTAAAATCCCCACCAATGACAAAAATGCCCTCTGTGTTTACAGACTGGAGCTGAGAGATAGCCTGGTATAGATTGCCTCTTTTGTATTAGCGCTAGGGGGCACATAAACAGCAGTGATGCTAACCACACTGAACTCTCTGGGCAGATAGAACGATCTGCAGTTAACAGTCAGAAACTCGATGTCTGGAAAGCAGAAGCTGGCGACTGATCTAGTATTCTTACACCAGCTGTTGTTAATGCAAACACAGAGCCCACCAACCTTACTGCTAAATTCAATTGTTTCTATTGACACGGTATAGCGTTAGCCCCTCCAGGCTAATAGCATTGTCCAGTATAGCTAAATAAAGCCAAGATTCAGTCAGAATGTGGCGCAGCAGATACATATCTCCCCGTTTTGAAGAGAGTTGAAGTCGGGGATTATCAATTTTGTTATCCAGTGAGTGGACGTTGGAGAGCAGGATTGATGCTAGTTGTGGTCTGTAGAGATTTCTCCTTAGCTTCACTCTTATCCCACCTTATCATAGTAAGTGAGACCGCTGTTGTTTTGTTTACATCCATCCGTAGCACTCTGCAGCCTTTTAAACAATCCAGAGTGGTTGTATTTAAAACATTTTGTGACCGTAGCTGCAGCAGGCATTAATTCAATTCAATTCAGTTTATTTATATAGCGCCAAATTCACAACACATGTCATCTCAAGGCACTTTACAGTTCAACCAGATCAT
This sequence comes from Cyprinodon tularosa, assembly GCF_016077235.1. Taxonomy (NCBI): domain Eukaryota; kingdom Metazoa; phylum Chordata; class Actinopteri; order Cyprinodontiformes; family Cyprinodontidae; genus Cyprinodon; species Cyprinodon tularosa. Next base: position 689,934 of record NW_024038092.1, read on the forward strand.
ACAGTCAAATTGATACAAAGTTTTCTATCTAAGGAAAACCAGTTGATTGCATTGACTCATTGACTCAAATACAATCCCCCACACTAAGCATGCTTGTAGCGACAGTGGAGAGGAAAAACTCCCTTTTAACAGGAAGAAACCTCCAGCAGAACCAGGCTCAGTGTGAGCGGCCATCTGCCGAGGCCGACTGGGGTTCAAGGAGACAGAAGCAGAGATACAAAAAGCAGCTGTAAAAGGCGGCCCCGTCCAGGAAACACACAGCCAGGCAGATGAGCTCCAAGGCAGCTCCCATGCCAGAGGACGAAGAGAGCACATCCACTCAGTCACGGTCAGAGAAACAGGACCACACTGGAAAACAGGCCGATCTCCAACATCTATTAACAAGGGTGTTGATAGAAGCAGCACAGCTGATGTTTTTTTCCAGGATGACGTCACAGCCAAACAGGAACAGACGAGGCAAAGCTACTCTGAGGAAAAGCAGAGAGAGCAGAAGGTTAGAGATTGAACTAACAGATTCTGCAGAATAGGAGAACAGAGAGAGAATGAAGCAGAATGATGAAATGGGGGTCCCTATGTCCTCCAAAAGTCTAAGCCTATAGCAGCATAACTATAGAGATAGCTCAGGATAACCTGAGCCACCCTAACTATAAGCTTTATCAAAAATGAAAGTTTTAAGCCTAGCCTTAAAAGTAGACAGGGTGTCTGCCTCACGGACTAAAACTGGTAGTTGGTTCCACAGGAGAGGAGCCTGATAACTAAAAGATCTGCCTCCCATTCTACTTTTAGAAATTCTAGGAACCACTAGTAAACCTGCAGATTGAGAGCGAAGTGCTCTGTTAGGAACATAAGGAACAATCAGATCTCTGATATAAGATGGAGCTTGGCCATTTAAGGCTTTATATGTGAGAAGGAGGATTTTAAATTCTATTCTTGATTTAACAGGAAGCCAATGAAGAGAAGCCAGGATAGGAGAGATATGATCTCTCTTTTTCATTTTCATTAGAACTCTGGCTGCAGCATTTTGGATCAGCTGAAGGCTTTTAACTACAGTTTGTGGACTTCCTGATAGTAAAGAATTACAATAGTCCAGCCTTGAAGTAACAAATGCATTAGGGGTCGTAGATGTGGGATCATTGCCCGGTTTGTAGCGTTTTGAAGCCTATCGTTTGTAGCCTATCGTTACTGCTGCCGCAAGGCGCCACCATCCTTATTCATGCCTACACAGTACAGTCAGTGTGACATGAGTAAACATGGAGATTAAAACGTCAGCAGCAACGTGTGTGACCTGAGCTTTAGCCCTTCCTGTGTTATAATTTGATTAATAATGTCGACAAATACATGACATCATTGTTACATTAACGCAATCGAGACCAATATTATTGAAAATATTTATCATCTATTTACCTGTCCTCACAAGTATACATTATATTGTTGTGTTTAGCCTTTTTGTGCTTTATTTCATTTAACTATAAAACTTCATTTCCTCTTGTACACTTTTTATCATATTTTTTTAACCATCTGCACCTAATAATGTCTTACCAAGAGCTGCTGTAAAACTACATTTCTCCAGTTAATTTTTCCTTATCTTATCTAAACAGTTTCTACATATGACTTTGACAGGGTGGATTTGTGTTTATAAGATTTATACAGATTCTGAAACTTGTCAGAATTTCAAAAATCTTCAAACAGACCTTGACTGAGCATCACAAATAGAAATGACTTGAACTTCAAATTTTAGATATTAAGCTGATGAGGCTTCAATGTCACATCTCTGCTGTTTATTGTGGTATTGTTTTTGAATTAGAGCTGAAATGTCTAACTCTGAAATGCAGATATCCGTCTGAAGACAATGTTTGGATATCTTGACAACACAAGCAGTCATAGACTTCAACCAGCTTAGTACCTGAGGCCCCCACTCAGGCTTAATCCCCGACATTTCCACTGGTCTGCTTCTCATGTAAGGTTCTACTTGTTAAGATGCAGTCTTAGCATTTGTAAAACATGTCTGCCTGTCTATTCTTTCATAATTGTACTGTGAGGCTTCTGCTTATTTCTGACAGGGTCGTTTTATTTGTGTTAGAAATAAGTTTTAAATTTAGCACAAATCTTCCACTAAATCCATAGAAGGATAAAACCCTACATTATTTCCTCAGGCTGCTAAAGCTCTTTTGATCTCTGCACATGAACAGCTTCGGTAAAGAACATTTTAGACACTGGATGTTTAAAGTCAGAGAGATTTAAAACGCTATTTCTGAGGGAAAATCTTGGAGCGACTCAAACTCCTAAGTGTATAGGCGGCATATTTTATGCAGTAAACTACATCTGCTTGTTGAAAAGACTTGACATAAAACAATTTTCATAAAAATGTCATTTTTTCTGACTTTTGTTATTTAATACGTTTTTTTCTCTAACTGAACATACAGGAATGTCTCCCCCTCACTCACACAACTGTAACAGGAGGAATGTGTCTCTCCTCACTGGTGATGACATTTTATAAGAGTGGGTTACAGCATAGAAGTGACAGCTGTATTAAAAGAGTATTGAAATTGGGAAAGAAAAAAGTCTTGATCTTGGGCTTTGATCATCCCCCATATTTTTTTACTCTTTTATCAGTCTTTCTATTTTCCTCATCTCTCTATCAGTCTTCCGCTGTTCTAAAACATAAAGATAATACAATCGCAATGGCCTAAAAAAAAACATAGCATGAAGGTCTATTATACTAAATACTTTCAATTAACAATTAAACCATTTTCTTCAGATATCCTTTACAAGTTAGTGAGAGAACCTGGGGTCATCCTTATCTTATTAGAATATTAATGTTATTTAATTATCCAACTATTTTGCTCAGCTAATTAAATGCCACACATTGTACATTAAGCAAAAAAATAAACCGCTTTTATTTGGAGCTACAAGCTAAACAGATGAAATGCACAATAAACCATTGAGGTGAGTATTGGCATGAGTGTAGCGATTCGATACATGTCGCGATACTTGGGTTACGATACGATATTATCACGATATTGCAGTAACACTATATATTGCCATATTTTCCCCAGCTATCAAAATCAAATGATGAGATAAAACAGAAAGTGCTGTATATTTTCATCAGAAAATATTGATTAGGTATTATTATCCATGTTGTTTGGGGTTTTCTTCCACTGTGACTGCCTCAAATACGGATTTGGTGCTGCACGCACAGTTAAAGGGCTCCACAGCGCTTTCTGCCAGAGTGGTGGTGCAGAGGTAGCCCATTTTCCCATCAATGTTTTATGTAACCATTTCTTTTTTTTGAAAATCGATACTAATAAGTGAAAGATCGATACATTGGGCAGCCGAATATCACGATATATCGCCAAAACGATTATTTCCCACACCCCTAATAAACCAGGTAGTTATCTATCCCGCCAAATCACTTTCATAGGTCCTTAGGTTCCCACTGTAACTCTTTCAAGGTTTCTATGTCATTGACTTTTATTATTATAGAGCTGGAGAGTCTATGTTCACAAATCAAAGGGTTAAATTAGCTAAATTGCTCATATCTATCAGTGAAATACAAAGTGAATGTCTTCAGTTAATTGTATAACATCTGTTTGGATGAAAGCTTGTTGAAAGTGTAGGCAACGCTTTGCAAGTTTTTTCATGTGGTGGTTTTCGTCTCTTTCTCAGTTTTAGTCCTACTGCAGCCTTTAAATTCATTTTACTCTTCTGTTTGTTATGAAAGCTGATCTCAGCCCATTTTATTTTACTGGACAGTGAATTTTGACTTAACACCTGTAATGTTTCCTACTGCAATGGTCCGCTGGGTTCAAACAACGTTCATCCATTCAAAGGTACCATAAAACTACAGGACAGCTCCCAGTCAGCAGTGACTTTCTTTTCTCTTTTATTGTTTTTGTTTCAAGGGTCTTTTAACATCATCAGCTCTTTTTCTACTCTGCAACGTAAATAGCAGCTCACTCTAGATTTTCACACAGTAACCGTGGTAACGGTCTATGTGCAAACTTTTTTTTTCTATTGATTAGACGGTAAAATCAGAGACATTTTTAGGGACAGGTTCTGATGGGGATGGATCATCCAAAACAGGGACTGTCCCCCTAAAATAGGGGACATCTGGTCACCAGAATATAACAATTATTTTCTATTTGTTATAACTCAGAACATTTCAGTGCAGCTTTGGTGCTTTTTAGGACTATCTGTTAAAAATGGCTCCATTATTATTTATAGTAGGCTATGGTATTCTTTTCAATGTGGTTCCAAGCACAGTTGGCCTGAAAATCACTGAATCAGTTGGTAAATAATTTGCAGGGGTGGAGACTGAAAAAAGGAAACTACAGTGAGTAAAATGTATTTGAAATCATTTCTATTTCAATTTGATTTGTGTTGGTTAGTAAAATGATCTACCAACTACAGTAAATCGATTGTACACTTGAAATGAAAAACAAAAAATCATCTCCATTGTCTTCATTTGCAGCATATTTAAGTATATTATCTTATTGGGAAAAAATAGTCCTTATGTTTGCAGATAATTCAATGTTCTTCTTGAACTGAAGGGAAAAGACATTTAGTCCATAAAATCTTCCCTGAAGCGCTCACAGCTTAAAGTAGGGAGTGGAGCACACCGTCCAGAGATCAGTACATGGTTAAAGAAGTGCGCCAAATTTTTTACAAGATGAAAAGCACATACATATCTTTAGTTCAGTAGCTAAAGACAAATTGTTTTCTTTTTAATGCACAAGTGCGATAAAACCATTGCACTTTTCAATTCAATTCAATTTATTTATATAGCACCAATTCACAACACATGTCATCTCAAGGCACTTTCCAGTTCACCAGATCATCCAGTCAAATTGATTCAAAGTTTTCTATCTAAGGAAAAACCAGCTGATTGCATAGACTCATTGACTCGAAGGCAATCCCTCACAGTAAGCATGCTTGTAGTGACAGTGGAGAGGAAAAACTCCGTTTTAACAGAAAGAAACCTCCAGCAGAACCAGGCAGCAATCTGCCGAGGCCGACTGGGGTTCAAGGAGACAGAAGCAGAGATACAAAAAGCAGCTGTAAAATGCGGCCCCGTCCAGGAAACACACAGCCAGGCAGACGAGCTCCGAGCCAGCTCCCATGTCAGAGGATGAAGAGAGCACATCCAGTTAGTCACAGTCAGAGAAACAGGACTACACTGAAAAACAGTGAAAAACACACATTTATAAACAAAGGTGTTGATGGCAGCAGTACAGCTGATATTTCTCTCCAGGATGGAGTCACAGCCAAACAGGAACAGACCAGATGAAGCTACTATGAGAAAAAGCAGAGAGAGCAGAACGTTAGAGATTGAACTAACAGATTCTGCAGAGTGGGAGAATAGAGATAGAATGAAGCAGAATGATGAAAAAGAGTTCATTATGTCCTCCAGCAGTCTAAGCCTATAGCAGCATAACTATAGAGATAGCTCAGGATAACCTGAGCCACTCTAACTATTGTCATGATTGGTTCTCAAGGAGGTTCCCAATTATGCAGAACACCACTGAGGCGGGAACAGGAGTATGGTTAAACAGAGTTTATTCTGCACAAACACACAGAATGTACAGGATCTGGTTCGGGCCTGGGTTCTGGTTTCACCGGAGTCTTGAGGGTTCTTGAGGTTCTCCTTTGGAGAGTCAGTTGGCTTGGGTTTCCTAGCTCTTGCCCAGAGCTGCTTAGAGGTTGACTGAGAATCTTCAGGGTTTGGCTCGGAGGGTCGGCTCGGCAGGTTAGCTCTTCCAGAGCTTTCACCGAGGAAGCACGAGTCACCTAGCGGCACAGAGACAAACGTTAGAATCTGACTCGGGATTAAGGACATGGAAAAATCACTGAGATCAAGGCTTTAGCGCTGACCAACTGGAACAACACCGCGGCGTTGAGGCAAGGTCTGAAGACAGCTTAAGTAGTGGATCCTCTGATGATCTAGATGAGCTGCAGCTGTGCAGGAGGCTCCCTCAGAGGATCCACGGCGGACTCTGCTGGAGAAAGATGGGATTTTCTCCAGCTCCCAACAGTACCCCCCCCCTCAAGGGCGGATTCCAGACGCTACAGACAAGACCTAGGGAGACAAGGAAGCAACAAAAAACATCCCACCAAGGGTGGGCGCAGGGGGCACAAAACTAGGTAGGCAAGAAGCTGAGTCCGTAACAAAAAACCAACCCACCCTGGGTGGACAGAGGGAAATAAAAAGGAAAAAACAAACTGAGTCCCAGAACAAAAAACAATCCACAAAAGGTGGACGTCAACAAAGAAAGTCTCAGATATTTTACCGGGAGACACCTGGTAGCAGCTCAGAAAAAGGTGCAGGGCGGGGCCGCCCACTGCGGCACCGGAGCAGACTCAGAGAGGGCCGCCGACTGCAGCTCTGGCTGCAACAAGGAGAGAGCCGCCCACGACGACTCCGGTGCAGCCTCCGAGGTGTCCTGAGGCACCCACCGAGGGCCCCTGGATGCTCGGATCGGCCGAAGAGGGACTCCAGAAGGTTCTGCGGAGCGGGAACTGGTTGACTGACTGGAGGCATGGCAGGAGGGAGACCACGATTCAACGTGTCTACGAGCCCAATCTATATGAGGGTTGTTTTGCTCCAACCACTCATATCCCAGAACCAAAGGAGAACAGGCTGAAGGGTAAACCAAAAAGGTTATGGTCCCTTGGTGACTACCAGAAACTTGAAGTTGCAGAGGCTGAGTCTTGTGGGTAACTTGGTGTAGACTCCTTCCATCTATGGCTGAGACCTTAAAAGGCTTCCTCAGAGGGATGGTCTCAATGTTCAGCTGCTGAACCAGATTTGGGTCGATAAGGTTCCTCTCACAACCAGAGTCTATAAAGGCCGACAGAGTATGAGTCTGATCAGAACAAAACAGAGTGGCAGGTAACAAAAGATGAGGAGACTTTCTATTTAGATCGTGCTTCACCAGACTCCTCTTAATTTTAGATGACCCCCGAAGCCTTTTCTTCGCAGGACAGGAATAAACAAAATGTCCAGGTTTACCACAATAGAAGCAAAGTTTCTCTTTAAACCTTCTCTTCCTCTCATCGGGTGTGAGCCTGGTGTGACCAATCTGCATAGGCTCCCCCTCAGCAGGTTCACAAGCTGGTGGAGCAAAGTGAGCCTTTGACACAGGTATAAATTCAGGCTGAGCACGGCTCTCTGTGCTGAATGCCTCTTCGGGAGAAACAAAGGAAGGGGTGTCCCTTCTCTTAGCCGTAGAAACAGAAACAGGTAAAACATGGCTCCTAATCTTAGACTTAGATCTGGTTCGAAGACGGTTATCCAAACTGTCAGCCTAATAAGTTCCTCAAGGGTCTCAGGTGTCTCGAGTGTGGCGAGTTCATCTTTTAAGTTCTCGTTTAAAGCGTTGAAAAATGCACTCTTAAGTGCACATTCATTCCAGCCTGAGGCTGCAGCTTTAACCCGGAAGTCTATGGAAAAATCCGCTACAGAGGAGTTCCCCTGTTTAAGATTTAACAGAGCTCGAGAGTCAATTGTTTGGTCAGCATCTTGGTTGAAAACCTGAGTAAATTCGGAGATGAAGTCTGAATAATAGCCATTAACACTGTCGTCGGTGGGAAATCTAGCCTGAGCCCACTCCAAGGCTCTACCTGTTAGCTGAGAAAGGATGAAGTTTATCTTCCTGTAATCTGTGGAAAAGCTGCCTGGAGAGTTCTGGAAAATAAGTCGGCATTGAAACAAAAACCCCTTACACTTGCTAGGGATACCTGAAAATTTCTCTGGGAGAGACGGGCGAAATTCCGGAAGTGACGTGACAGGCTCCGGTTCCGGAAACGGAAGTTGAACGGGCTCCGCTCTGGGAGCTGATTGTCTGGAAAGCTCCTGCGGAGACTTATTAAGTCGAGTGTTGAGCTCACCCATGATTAAGTCCACAAGCCGGTCCTGAATATCACGGATGGCGCACTCAATTCTCCTAGCCAATTCATCGAGGCTCCCACGGAGGAGGTCCTCAAGGTTCTGAACCCGGGTCGGGAGATCCTTCAGAAGCCTCCAGAGGGGTTCCGCTGGGAAATCTTGCTGGCCGCGGTGTTCTGTCATGATTGGTTCTCAAGGAGGTTCCCAATTATGCAGAACACCACTGAGGCGGGAACAGGAGTATGGTTAAACAGAGTTTATTCTGCACAAACACACAGAATGTACAGGATCTGGTTCGGGCCTGGGTTCTGGTTTCACCGGAGTCTTGAGGGTTCTTGAGGTTCTCCTTGGGAGAGTCACTTGGCTTGGGTTTCCTAGCTCTTGCCCAGAGCTGCTTAGAGGTTGACTGAGAATCTTCAGGGTTTGGCTCGGAGGGTCGGCTCGGCAGGTTAGCTCTTCCAGAGCTTTCACGGAGGAAGCACGAGTCACCTAGCGGCACAGAGACAAACGTTAGGATCTGACTCGGGATTAAGGACATGGAAAAATCACTGAGATCAAGGCTTTAGCGCTGACCAACTGGAACAACACCGCGGCGTTGAGGCAAGGTCTGAAGACAGCTTAAGTAGTGGATCCTCTGATGATCTAGATGAGCTGCAGCTGTGCAGGAGGCTCCCTCAGAGGATCCACGGCGGACTCTGCTGGAGAAAGATGGGATTTTCTCCAGCTCCCAACAACTATAAGCTTTATCAAAAAGGAAAGTTTTAAGCCTAGCCTTAAAAGTAGACAGGGTGTCTGCCTCACGGACTAAAACTGGTAGTTGGTTCCACAGGAGAGGAGCCTGATAACTAAAAGATCTGCCTCCCATTCTACTTTTAGAAATTCTAGGAACCACTAGTAAACCTGCAGATTGAGAGCGAAGTGCTCTGTTAGGAACATAAGGAACAATCAGATCTCTGATATCAGATGGAGCTTGGCCATTTAAGGCTTTATATGTGAGAAGGAGGATTTTAAATTCTATTCTGGATTTAACAGGAAGCCAATGAAGAGAAGCCAGGATAGGCGAGATATGATCTCTCTTTTTAATTTTCATCAGAACTCTGGCTGCAGCATTTTGGATCAGCTGAAGGCTTTTAACTACAGTTTGTGGACTTCCTGATAGGAATGAAGTAAGAAATCATGATGAAATGATCTAAACATTTAGTAATAAAAATTTCTTAAATGATTGTTTTGATTTCTTTTTCTACAAACACATGTTTTGTATGTAGCACCTTGATGATCCACAATCTGGCCTGTCTTAATGTGCCGAAATATTGTGCAATAACATGTCTGAGACTGCAATCAAAAGACAGGAAATCCTGCAGGTCTCACAAACCTTGTGGACTTCATTAAGACTTAAAAGAGACGTTCAGCCTTGGGTCTTTTGTGTCCCTACTAGGACCTAATGAAAGGGGAAATAAGGCCAGGTTTCCTTATTGAAGTTCTAAATATCACTCCCCGCTTAGCTCTGAGAGGGAGTACCAGCCAAAAAAGTATCTGAAGGAGAATGAAATGAGAATCGGAGCTTTAGTTCTAATATCTTTAAATCTATTTATATTTCAGATTATAATGGGCTGAGGGTGTTTTTTTATTTCCCCTCTGTTTTTAGAGGGTAACCACTCCATAGATGCCGTTCTTTGGATTCAATGCTTTTAAATCCCAGTTCATGATGCTCCTCTCAGCACTGAGCAAAGTATCTGATGTTAAAGACAGAAAATAGGTGAAACTGGACCATAGATATTTTTATAGATGGAATACATTCAGCATTATTCCCATCTCCAAACATATATATTGAGGAGCTTCCGTTGTTTTCCTGACCTTTAAATGAGGTAAACATATTGATGCCAGAAGCAGCACGAAGCCTTCAGAAGCCTTGCTGAGTCCAGAGCTTAGCTTCTACTTTTGTTTTTCCCATAAGGAGAAGCAAATATATCCCACTGCTGAACTGTGATTCATTGCACTATGTTAGCAGAAATGGCAGCTATAGTCATAAAAAAGATTACAAGAAGTTAACCATTTTCTTTTTTTATTTCTCCACACCACTAATTTAAAGCTTTAAGAAAAGTTTGGCTGTTCTCTGGTGGCTATTGATGGCCAGTTTTGTTTGTTTAAAAAAGTAATCCAATTATTTTAGTCAAATTTTTTTTGTTTCTCATTTAGTTTTAATTGCAAAAAGATGCTTTATTCCCTGCTGCTGAAAAGCCAAAACACGCCGCTCATAACCAACTTTAAAAGCTCTGATGCAGTATTTTTTTTCTTCCTGAGCTTTCATGAGTGAGTGGATGAGTTCCTGCAGTTTTAAATACTACATATCTAAAGAATACATTCGTGAAGCTTCAGAAAAATGTATGTTTTATCGTTAAACGGAACTCATCCATTATTATCTGATCTCTTACCAACATAGATTGTACCAATAGAATAGAATAGACGAATAGAAAATCCATTTATTGTTCCACAATGGGGAAACTTTTGCCTTACAGCAGCATTATAGAAAAAGTGATCACACAAATGTGGACCTTAAAAGTGTATAAAAAATAACAAAAGAAGTGACAGATTTAAAAATAAATAAATAAAATAAAACACAGTACTGTACAGTGTTTTTACAAATATAAATACTGTGCAGTCGTCTGAAGAATAAGTTATCAATACAGTAGCATCCATTCAAAATGGCCCTTCCAAGTCAAACGCCAGCCGAATGGCAGCCCACTTCCCTGCAACTCCCAGCAAAATCCTCTCCAACTCCCAACCACTGGAGTGACCACCTCCTGCTCCTGGGCGTGTATATTTTTTTACTCTGACTCCACCCTTTAATTGAATTACAGGATCTGACCAGGAGATCTCTTTAGATCTTAAAGTCCACAAATCATGACAGAAAGAATATTTTAGTACAAAGATTAATGTTTAAAAGGGAATCTTAGGAGACCAGCCAAGGACCAACCAAGGACCAACCAAGGACCAGTCAAGCACCAGTCAAGGACCAGCCAAGGACTAGCCGAGGACCAGCCAAGGACCAACCAAGGACCAGCCAAGGACTAGCCGAGGACCAGCCAAGGACCAACCAAGAACCAACCAAGGACCAGCCAAGGTCCAGCCAAGGTTCAGCCGAAGACCAGCCAAGGACCAGCCAAGGACCAGCCAAGGACCAGCCAAGGTCCAGCCAAGGACCAACCAAAGACCAACCAAGGACCAACCAAGGACCAGCTAAGGTCCAGCCAAGGTTCAGCCGAAGACCAGCCAAGGACCAGCCAAGGACCAACCAAGGACCAGCCAAGGACCAGCCAAGAACCAACCAAGGACCAACCAAGGACCAGCCAAGGACCAGCCAAGGACCAACCAAGGACCAGCCAAGGTCCAGCCAAGGTTCAGCCGAAGACCAGCCAAGGACCAGCCAAGGACCAACCAAGGACCAGCCAAGAACCATCCAAGGACCAACCAAGGACCAGCCAAGGACCAGCCAAGGACCAACCAAGGACCAGCCAAGAACCAGCCAAGGACCAACCAAGGACCAGCCAAGAACCAACCAAGGACCAACCAAGGACCAGCCAAGGACCAACCAAGGACCAGCCAAGGTTCAGCCGAAGACCAGCCAAGGACCAGCCAATGACCAACCAAGGACCAGCCAAGGACCAACCAAGGACCAGCCAAGGACCAGCCAAGGACCAACCAAGGACCAGCCAAGAACCATCCAAGGACCAGCCAAGGACCAGCCAAGGACCAACCAAGGACCAGCCAAGAACCATCCAAGGACCAACCAAGGACCAGCCAAGGACCAACCGAGGACCAGCCGAGGACCAGTCAAGGACCAACCAAGGACCAGCCGAGGACCAGCCGAGGACCAGCCAAGGACCAACCAAGGACCAGCCGAGGACCAGCCAAGGACCAACCAAGGACCAACCAAGGACCAGCCAAGGACCAGCCAAGGACCAACCAAGGACCAACCAAGGACCAGCCAAGAACCAACCAAGGACCAACCAAGGACCAGCCAAGGACCAGCCGAGGACCAGTCAAGGACCAACCAAGGACCAACCAAGGACCAACCAAGGACCAACCAAGGACCAACCAAGGACCAACCAAGGACCAGCCAAGAACCAACCAAGGACCAACCAAGGAACAGCCAAGGACCAGCCAAGGACCAACCAAGGACCAGCCGAGGACCAGTCAAGGACCAACCAAGGACCAACCAAGGACCAGCCGAGGACCAGCCAAGGACCAACCAAGGACCAACCAAGGACCAGCCAAGGACCAACCAAGGACCAGCCGAGGACCAGTCAAGGACCAACCAAGGTCCAGCCAAGTTCCCTTCAAGAAAAGTGGGGAAATTTTGAATGGCTACTACTCTATATAACTGACTCTCATTTGAAATGAATGCAGCACACAGGTAAAATACGGAGTAAATTGTAATTTTATACATGCGTTTAATGACGTTATTGCAAACAGAGGCAAACCAGGAGCTGAAAAGAAATTGTGAAACTTTAGTTTAAACAGCAATCAGAACATAGCAGCTCTGTTTAAATCGGGCAAATCAGCTCGAGCTGCTCATTGTGTGATCATCTCGGCCTCTTCAAACGTATTTTATGGGGAGTATATTTATATACCTGGCTGACATGACATGGCTTGGCTTTGCTCAGGGTCAGTACAGCTTTCCAGCTTCCTCTTAAATGCACTATGATAAGGAACCCAGTGTGTTAAACACGTGTACTGGTGTGAGCATCCCACAGACCTTTCCCATGTCACACCTGGGGTGTCAATTTCTGAACTGATTCTAACAGGATTGTGTTTTTATACATAAAGCGGTGACTGGGTGGGTCATCCTCTGAGGCAGACGGTCTCAGCACTCTCATTAACAATGAAAAATAAATAAATAAAAGTTTCCAGTCAAAAGCAAGCTTTTTAACAGTGAAATCATTCAATAAACATATAGAAGATATTTTAACAGAATATCTGTTTTTTTCAGGTCGCCATCCTTCCTGAGTTCCAGCTGTCCTTGGCTCCTGGTAAGTGCTGCCATTTAAACATGTTCCACCAGCAGTTATATGTAAAACATCTTAAGACAATTATACAACCTCCATTTAACAAAATGACATCAACTGACATGTGTCTGTGGCATGGTGACCCGTGTAGATTGGTATCATCACCACCTGCCTACTGAGGCATACAGCCGTCGAGCTAAATGCTAAACCAGATCAGGATCATCAAATCTCATACAACAACATTCCTTTCTACATTTTTTATTATTTCTATAGATCCCTGCATTTCATGCTAGAACTTCCAAAATAACAACAAGGAGTATTGCAAATTGCCTGAATTGGAAAAAAGTAATTTAGGGTGACCAGATTTGGGACACTTATTTTTTGCATCTTTTGCAATTGCAAGGGTCTTTACTATTCCTTAACTTTAACTATTTCTTTAGACTGTGGTTTCTATTTCTGCTCCTTTTTAGTTAAAGCTAAGATATCATTCTCTATTACCCCAGTGAAGACTTCCTTAAACGGTCTAAGCTTCTCTCCCACACTGTAAAAGTAATAATGTTTTTTATGAGTCTTGGTCCCAGTGAAGCACAGATTATTTCAGTTGACTTCCCAGAGGTGACTAAAGTAAAATAACCCCATAAAGTAGAAAAGTTTCAATTGAAAAGAGAAGAGACTAGTGTTGCTTCAGATATGGTCTGCTGCCTGTCTTTATACCCTTGTCTTCACACACAGAAAACACAGCTGCTTTCAAGTCTGTGTGGATATTTCATGTGTCCTCTGTGCACTGTGGACTGAGAGGAGTTGGTCTTCAGGGGCAGCTCTGTACCCAAGGCTCATTTTAATGTATGTAAAAGCTATGGCTCACTGGAGAACCTGTACAATGGACTGATCATCCACAGGGATGTGTCAGAAAGCTGTGTGTGTGTGTTTTTCAGAAATAAGAGCGACTTTGGCCAAGGTTTGGACATGCACCGATGGTCTACTTGCACATAGCAGTTACAGCCTTTGACATTTTCAGCGTGCATGCCACCCCTGGCACACACACACACACACACCCACACACACACACAGGACTTTGGATCCTGAGCTCTTTGACTATAGCAGACAACATTAGCATATTGTTGTCTGCTATAGTCAAACCCTGTAGGCCTACTCCCTCCTGAAAACATGCACACCAGTCCCACCTTGTGGGTATTCCTGCTAAAAGTGTGAAAAAGTTTTTCTAACTTCAGCCTGCTTCTGTGATTAGAGTAAGCTCTGGTGTATCTGGATGCAAACATAACATATTCAAAGATGTATGGACAACACAGGCTATTGTTGGAGGCACATTCAGAGCTTTATTGTTTTCTCATAGGAATTTATAAGCAAACAATATGACAATATAAACACAACATAACAACAGCTGATATGTTATACTTCTGCATGGTTTCCTGGCAGCAAAAGGTAGACTCCAATCCTGACCTGGGGTCTTTCTGTCTGAGGTTTATGTTCTCCCTGTGAGGGAGACGGATGCTCTGATTTCCCACAGTCATTAAACAGACAGGTCAGAATGATAATTATGTCCTGTAATAAAACCACCTCATGCTAGGAACGAACATGAGTGAGTGAGTGAGTGAGTGAGTGAGTGAGTGAGTGAGTGAGTGAGTGAGTGAGTGAGTGAGTGAGTGAGTGAGTGAGTGAGTGAGTGAGTGAGTGAGTGATTAGTGACTGATGGAGTGTGAGTGAGTGAGTGATTAGTGAATGATTGAGTGAGTGAGTGATTAGTGAATAAATAAGAGTAGAGTGATCAGTGAATGATCGAGTGAGTGAGTAAGTGCGTGATTAGTGAATGATGGAGTGTTAGTGAGTGAGTGAGTTAGTGAGTGAGTGAGTGAGTGATTAGTGAATGATTGAGTGAGTGAGTGATCAGTGAATGATTGAGTGAGTGATTAGTAAATCAATGAGTGAATGAGTGAGTGATTAGTCAAAGATGGAGTGATAAGTAAATGAGTGAGTGATTAGTGATTGATGGAGTGAGTGATCAGAGAATGAGTTAGTGAAAGTAGAGTGGTCATTGAATGATGGTTTGAGTGAGTAAGTGAGTGAGTGTTTAGTAAATCAGTGAGTGAATGAGTGAATAAGTGAGTGATTAGTGAACAATGGAGTAAGTGAGTGAGTGAATGAGTTAGTGAAAGAGTAAGTGATTAGTGAATCAATAAGTGAATGAGTGAATAAGTGAGTGATTGGTCAGCGATGGAGTGATTAGTGAATGAATGAGTGATTAGTGGATCAATCAATGAATGAGTGAGTAAGTGAGTGATTAGTGAAGGAGTGAGTGTGAGAGTAGTGAATGATGAGCAAGTGAGTGAGTGAGTGAGTACAAGTTTGTACAAGTTAGAATATCTAAAGGAGGTTAGATGTATTTACTCCTCTACTAGCTTTCAGCCCACACGTCCTCTAACAGAAATCTGTGTTTTTGTGATCACTTTGTTGTCCCTGCAAGCAAATAAATATGTATATTCTTTGTTTGCTAGCGTCACATGATGACTGAAACTGCATTGGATTGAATTTTTAATGTTAATATACATGTTATTGCTAATTTTTAACTAAATATTTTTTACTTTAAATGTGTTTTAATGAGTTTTTTTAGCGACTGTCTTCCTTAAGTATAATGTTGTCATACCCTTAGCTGAATTCAAAATCAGAATGAAATGAGAATCAGAATGAATCGGGCCCTCGTGAATCAAATAAAACCTGGGAAATCTGAATGGATATCCAGCACTACTCACATTAAGAGATTACAATTATGAAAAGTAGCCTGTCTGTTGAGAAAAGACGAGCAACGCCAAGGGGACTTAATCTCACATTTTACAGGGCTCCAATATTTGTCGGTCCCTGTCCTTTACTGCTATTGTGTATAAAGAACTTCCTGAAGACTTGCTGTGCAGCTTGTTGAACACAGCTTTATTTATCGTTAGCAACTACTCAACCACAGGAAGTACAGCGCATGCACATGCTCTCAGCTACGTAACCTTGACATATCAGTACAGTCCCTCACTGTTTTTATGGTGCGCTCTCTCAGGGGTGCTGCCAGGAATTTGTGGCCCCATGAAACACATTGATATTGCACCCCAACCAAAAAAAAAAAAAAAAAAAGTCGTACACAAGCTTTAAAACTGCTATAAAGATGCACGAGAGTGTGTTTTACAGTTTCAGTGTCATTTTTAAGATAAAATTTCAACAAAGCTAAATTATCCTTAAAGAGAAACCTTAAATATACATTAGCTTTAAACTTTACATTAAAAATAGTCCTCTGAAAACTTACAACTAACTATGTAAAGGGGAAATGGGAAAGAGAAATTGACTTAGAAATTGAAGATATTGATTGGCTCAACATGTGGAAAGTACACCATACAACTACTGGCTCTGGGACATGGAGGGAATTTGCATGGAAAAATCTAATGCGATTTTTTATTACGCCCACGTCCAAAAGTAAACAAATGCATAGGCATCAAGAATGTTGGAGAGAGTGCGGGGAGATAGATGTCAACCATTCCCATGTTTTTTGGAAGTGTTCAAAACTTTTCTCTATTTGTGCAATTTTGGTGACGATACTATCCATGAAAAGGATAACTATTTGGTAAAAGTGATGTTGATAGCTGCAAAGAAATGTATAACAGGGAAACGTGCCATCAAAGGACCAATGGATCACGACGATTTCTCATGGAAAGACTAACACACAGACTGAAACTAAAAAAACCACAGAAGAAAAAAAAATGGGAAAAATGGACATTATATAAACAGAAAAACTGAAAAGAATGTGCTACCCTGACATGTTCATATTACTGTACTTTGTTCCTTTTTATTTGTATATGCGTTGTACAGTATGACCAAAAAAATAATAAAATATAAGTGACAAAAAAAAATCATCCTCTGAAAACAATAACAGCGTATGTGAAACAAAAACAACACAGCTGTATTGATGTACACAAGCGGGTAGGTCAATATATTCATGCTTTGTTTAGCTGTTTGCTGCTGAAAACTCAGGGAGAACCCAAAGGTCAATCACTTTACTGCTGGAGTTTCTTTTTATATTCAAAATATGTAGTGGAACATATCATTCTTCTTCTATTGGGGCCTGCCTCAATCAATGGCCCTTAGAATATTCCTAACTTTTCCTCCCCATACGGCCCCCCTGCACTCTCTGTTTGGTGCAACTGATCAAAGTTTTTCAACTAAAGGGTTGAAGCTAAAATCAAGATAAAAAACAGTAATGTGAAAGTCCATGTCCAAAATCTTATATTTCTTCAAGTCAAACATGTTTTTACATGTGTGATGTAAATCTGATATGACCTGATTCAAACCTACAACTGGTCATTTGCCTGAACAGATATGGCATCGTTCTAAGTCAGGGACTCAAAAGCACTTTGTCAGCCATTACCTCAAACATCCACACATTGAGGAGGATTAGCTGCATTGTAGCCACAGCTGCCCTGGAGCACGCTGAAAGAAGCCAGCCTCCCATACACTGGTGCCATCAGGTCCTCTGACCATCATTAGTGGGAATTCTTGCCAAAGGACACAGTGATTGAGACATAAGGAGCTGGGATTTAAACTGGCAAACCCTGGCATACAACGCTACTGTCGCCCAAACTGCATGAATGCACCAAATATAGGGAAAAAGAAATACATGGATAAAAATAAAAATAAAGAAATAATAATTAAACTAAATATGTGTTTTTGGATACTGAGTTTTTGGCATTAGGTTTTTACTTCTCTGTTTTGTGGAATTAAGAAAAACAAGGTGGATGACATAAAAAAACAACTCCTCTTTTTATTGTTTACATCTATTTTAATTCATCATAAAATGCTGTAAATTTGTCATGTTTATTTGATTAAACAAATTAAAAATCAGGCATTACAGAAAGTAGGCACCCAGAAATGGCTAAATATGATTTAGTCAGAATTAACTAAAATAAAACGATCAAATAATGGAATGAGAATGTAACTGCAACTTTAGATTTCAATTTAATTCAGTTTATTTCCATAGCACCAATTCACAACACACGTCATTTCAAGGCACTTTCCAGTTCACCAGATCATCCAGTCAGATTGATTCAAAGTTTTCTATCTAAGGAAAACCAGTTGATTGCATCGACTCATTGACTCTTCAGCAATCCCTCACACTAAGCATGCTTGTAGCGACAGTGGAGAGGAAAAACTCCCTTTTAACAAGAAGAAACCTCCAGCAGAACCAGGTTCAGTGTGAGCGGCCATCTGCTGAGGCTGACTGGGGTTCAAGGAGACAGAAGCAGACATAGAAAAAGAAGCTATATACAAAAAGCAGCTGTAAAAAGTGCAGACGAGCCCTGAGCCAGCTTCCATGTCAGAAGATGAAGAGAGCACATCCAGTTAGTCACAGTCAGAGAAACAGGACTAAGGTGTTGATGACAGCATCACAACTGATACTTCTCTCGCAGCCAAAGAGGAACAAACGAGGTGAAGCTTCTGTCATGAGAAAAAGCAGAGAGAGCAGAACATTAGACTGCTGGAGGACATAGGGACCCCTTTTTCATCATTTTCCCACTCTGCAGAATCTGTTAGTTCAATCCTTAAGCCTATAGCAGCATAACTATAGGGATAGCTCAGGATAACCTGAGCCACTCTAACTATACGCTTTATCACTCCAGATAAAGTGCCCATAAACTGTAAAGTTAAATGTTTAATAAAGCTTTAAAAACAATACACTCACAGCTTTGTTGTGACTATTGCAGGGTGTTGTTTCAAAGGAGTTGCTATTAGTTATTCCTGCATTTTTAACACCTGACATTAAAGCTGTTGAATATGAGAATTGCTTGAATATTTAAAACTGAGGAATGTTTTGAGACTGTAAATGGACTAGAAAGTCCAAACAGTGTTTTCCAGCATTATAAGGATCTTAAATTACAGGATAATATAACTCATGATGTTTGGGTTAAAATCACAGAAGTGCTACAGTAAGCGGTTTATGAAAACATGGGTGCATGAACATTTTGCAGCCTTCATCATCCCAGTGGAGAAGGAAGAAACCTCCTGCAGAACCAGGCTCAGTGTGAGCGGCCATCTTCTTCCCACTCTGTCTTTTTTATCACCTTGAATCGACTGCGGTTCAAGGAGACAGAAACAGACATAGAAAAGAAGCATAGATACAAAAGGCAACTGTTAACCAGCTCCACAGGCGGCCCCGTCCAGGAAACACACAGCCAGGCAGACGAGCTCCGAGCCAGCTCCCATGTCAGAGGATGAAGAGAGCACATCCAGTTAGTCACAGTCAGAGAGACAGGACTACACTGAAAAACAGGCTGATCTCTAATATCTATAAACAAAAAATGAATAAAGCTACTATGAGAAAAAGCAGAGAGAGCAGAATGTTTGAGTTGAACTAACAGATTCTGCAGAGTGGGAGAATAGAGATAGAATGAAGCAGAATGATGAAAAAGGGGTCCCTATGTCCTCCAGCAGTCTAAGCCTATAGCAGCATAACTATAGAGATAGCTCAGGATAACCTGAGCCACTCTAACTATAAGCTTTATCATAAAGGAAAGTTTTAAGCCTAGCCTTAAAAGTAGACAGTCTGTCTGCTTTATCTGATTTATCCTGGGATAAAATGACTCCTACTGTACCTGCCCTGCTGCTAAGTTACATACGGTCACAAAGGCAAGGAAGGTCTGATGGAAAGATTTCAGGCTCTTGCTGCATTGATATGATAGAATCATGTTAATCTTTCTGTATGTTTATGTTTCTTGGTTTAGATAGTGTCAATGTCAGTTTCAGCTTCATATTAGAGCAGTTTAACCAAGCTCTGCTTAGCAGAGTTCTGCTTAGCATTTTTGTATTCACTCAAATAACAGAGTATAAATAAGAGAGGAAAAGTAAGTCTTCCTTAAAATGTTTTAACCTCCAGAAGTTCAAACCTGTTTCTATAAATCTTTATTCACGAGGTCTACCAAATAGATCCTGTCCTCTTCCTTTTTCTGTTATTTAGATGACGTATTTATTATTTTGATTTGTTAACCTCAGCAGCTAAATGTGGTTGTGATTTCCTCACAGCAACATAGCAGAAGTACAACAAAAGAATGAAATGTTGTTTTGTTTCATATGAAGCTCCAGGTCATAATAGAAGAAGTTTAAATTGAAGGAACATTTCACTGCTGCGGAGAGAAATCACATTCATACTAAAATAATGAAGAAATGGGAATCCTTTTTATAGAGACAGTAAGAGTGCAACAAATTATTTCGATTAGCTTATTCACATTTTCAGATTCTTTTTTTCCCATTGTAGAGAATAATGGAATTTGTATTACAGACCTCTCTCTAAAGTTCTCTAAAATCGAACTTTATATAAAAAATAAAAAAAAACTGAAAGAAAAAAAAAACATTGTAATTTTGGACAAAAACTACATGACTGGGGAACTTTGGTGAATATGTGGATATCATTGTAATACAAAAAACCATAATTTAATATTAGTAGACTTAGAGAACCTTTATTGAAATTTCGTTTTGCACAGCTCTCCTGAAATATCCATTCCATAAAGTGCAGCAGTGATCAAATGTAAACATCGTGGGAGAAAAAACATGATAAAAAAATATACCGGTATATATATATATATATATATATATATATATATGGTCAGTTTAATGCAGAGACTAGATAAGATATGATTTATAGTTTTTTCAACATTTAGCTTGTTTTTTTTTCCAGTTTTTTCTTTTTTTCCAGTTTTTTTCAACGTTCATCAGTCTGATGGCAGTGGGGAAGAAGCTGTTTCAGAACCTGCTGGTCCTGCATTGAATGCTGTGAAGCCTCTTCCCAGAGGGCAGCAGGGAGAACAGTCCATGGTGGGGGGGGTGAGGGGTCATTGATGATGTCATGGGCTCGGGACACGCAGCGCTGGGATGAAATGTCTTTAATGGAGGGAAGAGGAGCCCCCATGATCCTCTCTGCTGTTCTCACCTTCTTCCAGTCTGAGGCGCTGCAGCCTCCACACCACACAGTGAGACAGCTGCTCAGAACGCTCTCTATGGTGCTTCTGGAGAAGGTGGGGAGGATGGGGGGGGGCAAGGGGGCTCTCCTCATCCTCCGCAGGAAGTCCAAGCGCTTCTGTTCCCTTCCGACCAGTGAGGTGGTGTTTCCAGTCCAGGTGAGGGTGCCTGTGATGAATTTGGTGCTGCTGACCACCTCTACAGCTGAGCTGTTGATGAGCAGTGGAGCGTGGTTAGGACGGTTCTTCCTGAAGTCCACCATGATCTCCTTCATCTTCTCCACCTTCAGGATCAGGCTGTTATCTCTGCACCACCAGCTGCTCCACCTCCTCTCTGTAGTCCAGGTCGTTGTCGTCTCTGATGAGGCCCAACACCGTGGTGTCGTCTGCAAACTTCACGATGAGCAGACACAAGCGCGCACTTTGAATTTCAGGGCTTTTTTTCTCGGTCACTTTAAACAAAGCAAGTTTTGATGCTTTTTTTCATCTATTTTAGTTTCCCTAATCAGTTAATTTTCTATCAAATATTTAATCAATCATCAACCAGCAAAAGGTGATATGAGGAATGGACATTAAATAGGTGGTGATGCTATGGCCTGACTGTCACCCTGATCTGCTTCAATAAATGCAAAACATTTTTTTAAAAGATAATAAGTACAACAAAAAGGGGCGACATGAGTGACAGATGAACAATGGTTTATTTTCATTAAACACTGGGACAGAGGATGTCATTAAGCTGTTAAGGACTCTTTCTCATCCTCAGCTATTACTCAATCATGTTGGTAACACATAAACAGCTGTAGGGGCGTAAAATTATGACCTGTCACTGAAATCACGCTCCAGGAATAATAGGAGATCTTGGTAGGAGAGTGAAAAACGGTCATATATATAAAGTCATAAATATATATATATATATATATATATATATATATATATATATATATATATATATATATATATATATATATATATATATATATATATATATATATATATATATATATTTATTTATATATTGATATATATATATTGCTTTAAAGATCTTATGCCTTTATGAATTAGCATGGACATGTATAAAAAGCCTTCCTATTATCAACCAAAGCCAGAGTAGCAGTCATACGGTGTAATCATACTTTCTGACTACAGTGGCGGTATATTACACGGTTTCTCCTCTACTCCCTGGGAACTTTCTAAGAAGCTCCATGTTTTGCAGCACTTGGGTCACCCAGAGGTTAAAACACTTATAAATATTTTACCTGCCCATCCAGCGGAAGAAAAAAATGCACTGTACTTGTCTGGAGTACTGTGTTCACAAGAGGCAGTGAGGGAGAAAGAGGGAGGCGCCACACATTTTGTGTTTGCATCCTTGGAACGTGCACATGTGTTGGTAGGATCCTCTGCACTGTTCACACTTTGACCACTGCTGCACTTTTTGTATTTTTCTATAACTCGTGCCATTTGAAATATCAATGCAACGTTCATAAGCTGTATGTAACGCAATTTCGTTCTGTATGCACCCTGTGCATACAAAATGACAAATAAAGAAGTCTAAGTCTAAGTCTAAGTCTAAGTCTAAGATTAAAGCCGTGTTTGCTCCATGACATTACTTTTCTTCCAATGAAGCCTTATTGATGAGATGAAGCAATGTGTAAAAAAGGAGACATTTTTGGCTTCAAACTATTTTAATATGTTACAAGAGAGGGAATAGTAGTTATTTTTCACTGGGAGGTAAATATTGATGTTTTAAGTAAAGTTTTCTTTAGGAATCAAAGCATCACACTGGGAAAAATCGAAATCTAGATAAATATTTTTTTTCTCTTAAAATAAGTTCTTGAATTGAGGAGGTAAAGGAGACATTTTGCCAATGAAGCAAGACATTTTAGATTTAAAATAAAAAAAAACAATTGCATTGTCTTATTTCAAGTGCATTCTATCTAAATATCTTATTTTAAGAGTAAAAATACTCATTCCATTGGCAAATTATCTCATTTACCTACTCAAATTAAGGGTAAATACACTTAATTTAAGAATTCTTTTTCTAGATCTTTTTTTCCAGTGCACTTTGTAGGTCCTGCTTACACGCTGCAAAAACAATCTAGAAATAGGTAAAATTTCTTAAATTAATTTAATTGTATTAAACCTTAATTTGAGTACCGGTAGGTAAATAAGATGATTTTTAAATGGAATTAAAATAATATAATTAAAGTGTCTCATTTACCTCCTTAATTCAAGACAAAAATGCACCTAATTTAATAAAAAAAAATTTATTTAGATTTACATTTTTTTCAGTGCAGGAGGTCTATCACCAGAGTTTACACTGAAAGACTATCTAGAAATAGGTAAAAAAAAAAATCTTAAGTAAGGGGATTTTACCCTTAATTTGAGCAGGTAAATGAGATAGTTTGCCAATAGAATGAGAATTTTTACTCTTAAAATATGATAATTAGATAATATTCATTTGAAATAAGACAATGCAATTATGTTTTCTTATTTTAAATGTAAATAGACTTGTTCCATTGGTAAAATGTCTCTTTTACCTCCTCAATTGGAGAACAAATGCACTTATTTTAAGAAAAAAATGACTTATGTAGATTTCGATTTTTTTCCAGTGTAGACATGACCTGGTCATGGTTATATGTGATGTTGAGAAAGCAGTGCTATGCCTTCATAATAATGAATGCAAAATCTGGCTGTGGGTGTGTGTGTGAGCATGGTGTGTGTGTGTGTGTTAAACACTTGCCCTCACAAGTGCTGGGGCAGCTCCAGTGAGTCACAGTGCCATGTATACTTCTCTCATCCAACATTTACAAGCCTTCTGCTCTCCCCCTCACTCCTGCTCTGCTGCCAACACATTACCCACGCTCCACTGCCCCCCCTCCATCTCCTGTCTGTCTGTGCTCATCATCACGTCTCTACCGTCTGCATGTCGTCCCTCTTGGTTTTTGTCTTTTTTTCCGTCTGTGTCTTTATGTTCATTGGCTTTTATGTTGGTTTGTCCGCTTTCACTCCTTTCTCAGACCTTTCTGCTCTTTTTCTTCAATCTTCCACTTCCTGCTGTTTAATTTAACCTACTTAGTTTTAAAATGGTTTCTATTCAATCATCATCTTATTTGCTCTCTCCTTTATCTTTGCCTTTTTTTCTCTTTTAACTTTTTTTTATGATTTTGGCTGCTGTTTTTATGAAAACATTTATGAAAATTCTTTCATTTAAATTCAAAGTGGATGTAACTGTGCGCCCTGTCATGTCAGAGCTGATTCATTCTGCATATTTAAAATGCACAGGTGTCTCTGTTTATATGTTCCTAATTTTCAATCTATTTTTTTTTTTCTTTTCTTGAAAAGCCGACCATGATTTAAGTTAAAACTATTTTCTTTGCTTGTTGGTATTTTTGCCACGCAGACCTGCTGTTGTTTGTGTTTGAGAAACAATATCTCATGGAAAAAATAAAGTGCTGCTTGACTTTTACTCACGCTTGTTTAAAGGAGTAGTCGTCAAATAGAAAAAGCAAAGAAAGCACTGATGCCACAGTTGCCAGTTTTCTCCCACCACGCCTGTGTTGCAGCTAATTAGCACTATGCGCACTGAATTCTGAAGAGTTTGATTTACTTTACACCTTTTATTCTGTTGTATTTGGTAATTCCAAACACTATACACGTGTTTTGGAATAACAAATGTGTAAATGTTTAAATGAATAAAAAAAAAATGTTCTTGTTTTAATAGCCTGTGTCTTCCAAGAAATAATTCATATATATTTACCTTCCCACATTTTTAAAAATCATTTTAAGATTAAAGTTGTTAAATCATTTTTTCTTACAATATAACGTCAAAATTGCCATTTAAAGATAGAAATTGTGTTTAATAAAGTTTGTCGAATTAATTAATTTTCAAAGACTTAAGTTTGTCCAATTAATTCAATACATTTGTGAGAATGGGTACAGGTATTATCGGTATATTATCGGCAGAGGTGTCAAGTATTCAGTTCAATCCAGTTTATTTCTATAGCGCCAATTCACAACACATGTCATCTCAAGGCACTTTACAGTTGAACCAGATCATACAAAGTTGATTTAAAGTTTTCTATGTAAGGCAAAACAGCCGACTACATTGACTTATTGACTCAAAAGCAATCCCTCACATTACGCATGCTTGTAGTGACAGTGGAGAGGAAAAACTCCCTTTTAACATGAAGAAACCTCCAGAAGAACCAGGCTCAGTGTGAGCGGCCATCTGCTGAGGCCGACTGGGGTTCAAGGAGACAGAAGCAGACATAGAAAAAGAAGCATAGATACAGAAGGCAACTGTAAAAGGCAGCCGCGTCCAGGAAACACACAGCCAGGCAGACGGGCTCCGAGCCAGCTCCCATGTCAGAGGATGAAGAGAGCACATCCAGTTAGTCACAGTCAAAGAAACAGGACCACACTGAAAAACAGGCCGATCTCCAACATCTAGAAACAAAGGTGTTGATGGCAGCAGCACAGCTGATATTTCTCTCCAGGATGGAGTCACAGCCAAACAGGAACAGATGAGGCAAAGCTACTATGATGAGATGATGTAAAACATAGTGGTTTCTAGGGATGGGAATCGAAAACCGGTTCCTGTTCAGAACCGGTTCCGTATTTTCCGATTCCATGGCATCGTTTGGCAGCTCGCTGAACGATTCTTTTTTCGATTCCCGCAGCACCAGAGCCTAGAGCGCCGGCTCTGGGGAGCACGACTTACGTCACGTTTTTTTACGTACGTTACGTAAGTTACGCAAGTTACGCAAGTTACGCAAGTTGGAAGAACTATTCGAGGAGGAAGACAACGAGCTGCGGTCACTTTGTGAATCAAAGCCCCGTCTTTCCTTAGCCCAGAGGGTAGATCAGGAAATCCAGCTCTATAAAAGCTTCCCCTCCATCCCCTGCAGGGATAGCGCCACACTGTGGTGGTGGAACAAGCAAGATACGCTGCCCTTGCTATCTGACTGGCTGAAAACTACCTCTGTGTGCAGGCTTCCTCCACCCCATCTGAGAGGGTGTCCTCCATGACTGGAGACACCATACAGGTGCTGGTCATAAAATTAGAATATCATGAAAAAGTAGATTGATTTCAGTAATTCCATTTAAAAAGTGAAACTTGTATATTATATTCATACATTACATACAAACTCATATATTTCAGATGTTTATTTTGTTTAATTTTGATGATTACAAATGACAACAAATGAAAATCTCAAATTCATCATATCAGAAAATTAGAATATTGTGAAAAGGTTCAAAATTGATGGCCCCTGGTGCCACACTCTAATCAGCTAATTAACTCATACCACCTGCAAAAGCCTTTAAATGGTCTTTCAGTCTAGTTCTATAGGCTACACAATCATGGGGAAGACTGCTGACTTGACAGTTGTCCAAAAGACGACCATCGACACCTTGCACAAGGAGGGCAAGACACAAAAGGTCATCGCTAAAGAGGCTGGCTGTTCACAGAGCTCAGTGTCCAAGCACATTAATAGAGAGGCGAAGGGAAGGAAAAGATGTGGTCGAAAAAAGTGTACAAGCAAGAGAGATAACCGCACCCTGGAGAGGATTGTGAAACAAAACCCCTTCAAAAATGTGGGGGAGATTCACAAAGAGTGGACTGCAGCTGGAGTGAGTGCTTCAAGAACCACCACACACAGACGTATGAAAGACATGGGTTTCTGCTGTCGCAATCCTTGTGTCAAGCCACTCTTGAACCACAGACAGCGTCAGAAGCGTCTTGCCTGGGCTAAAGAGAAACAGGACTGGACTGCTGGTGAGTGGTCCAAAGTCATGTTCTCTGATGAAAGTAAATTTTGCATTTCCTTTGGAAATCAAGGTCCCAGAGTCTGGAGGAAAAGAAGAGAGGCACTTCATCCACGTTGCTTGAAGTCCAGTGTAAAGTTTCCACAGTCAGTGATGGTTTGGGGTGCCATGTCATCTGCTGGTGTTGGTCCATTGTGTTTTCTGAGGTCCAGGGTCAACGCAGCCACATTCCAGGAAGTTTTAGAGCACTTCATGCTTCCTGCAGCTGACCAACTTTTTGGAGATGCAGATTTCATTTTCCAACAGGACTTGGCACCTGCACACAGTGCCAAAGCTACCAGTACCTGGTTGAAGGACCATGGTATCCCTGTTCTTAATTGGCCAGCAAACTCTCCTGACCTTAACCCCATAGAAAATCTATGGGGTATTGTGAAGAAGAAGATGCAATACACCAGACCCAACAATTCAGAAGAGCTAAAAGCCACTATTAGAGCAACCTGGGCTATCATAACACCTGAGCAGTGCCACAGACTGATCGACTTCATGCCACGCCGCATTGCTGCAGTAATACAGGCCAAAGGAGGCCCAACTAAATACTGAGTGCTGTACATGCTCATACTTTTCATGTTCATACTTTTCAGTTGGCCAACATTTCTATAAATCCTTTGTTTTTATTGGTCTTCAGTAATATTCTAATTTTCTGATATGATGAATTTGAGATTTTCATTTGTTGTCATTTGTAATCATCAAAATTAAACAAAATAAACATCTGAAATATATGAGTTTGTATGTAATGTATGAATATAATATACAAGTTTCACTTTTTAAATGGAATTACTGAAATCAATCTACTTTTTCATGATATTCTAATTTTATGACCAGCACCTGTAAGCCCTGAAAGATCCCGTATCCTTCCAGAAAAAGCAGATATGCTCATCTTTCTGCAAAATAACTGTTAATTTTCCCTACTACTGTTTTATAATTAGTATTTTTTGTTATTTAAAATAGGTTATTATCCCATCATTTGTTATTAGACATTGTTGGTTATTAAGTTTGTTCTTGTATTGATTTTTCATTTAAACACAGATGTTACTCCAGTTTCACATTTCCTGTGGACATCTTGATCTTGTTGATTTTGTAAGATTGTGCAATAGTTAAGTAAACACAGTTGATGCTGATAATCAAACTGTTTGTTCTCCTTTTTTCCCCAAATTGGAATCGAAAAAAGAATCGATAAAGAATCAAATCGTTTCATAGAATCGAAAAGGGAATCGGAATCGTGAAAATCTTTTCAATTCCCAACCCTAGTGGTTTCTCAGACAACGATAATAACATCAGCCAGTGTCCGTTAGCGTGACTAATGACCGATGGAGTTTTACTTGATCGATAACAAAACTAGAAAAAAATGCGTTGATGATGAATAAAGTAACTGAAAGACCAGCATATAAAGGGGGAGAGCTGGGTAGCGCTGTGGCTAGCTGTGCTCAGTAGCTAACAGGTTAGCATCTTTTAGCCAGGTCAGTTAGCCATATTAAGCCCTACTTTTGAATTCATATCAACATGTGCTTGTTTTCTACAATTGGAATAACTTTTATTTTCTTCGTCTAATATCCCTATGAAAGTAATTTTTAGGATACTCCATTTATCCTCCTCTGCCCTCAAATATTAATAAAAAGAATGAAAATAAACTGAGACTTTTTTTGTCACCTTGTTAATAGACTTCAATGATTGTTTTCTACATTCGACTAATTTAGATCACCAATGAAATGTAAAATAACAGCAAATATAGGTAATAATATGTTGAAAATCCAAAAGAGATTAAATCCTTAAAAAACAGGTGCAATACAGTTTATCCAAGTGGATTTGCCACATGTTGAGGGAAAGGACGGGGCCCCCAGCAGATCTGACCGCCCGAGCAGATCTGGTTCCTACACCGGTACTGTACTGGAAAAGCCACCAGAGGATGGTTACCAGTTCTGATCCCCACCACATCAGACTGGCCACACAATGTTATTCCAATTTAAAATTATCAGTGTTTTAGCACACATTGAGTGGTCTTCACAGTTCCCATTTACTGCATTGGTTTTCCTTTTCAGAGCATTCTGGGAACCTGCAGAGATGTTTGTGTGGCAAAACCAGAGTGGATCATTAGACCCTCTGTGGCCAAACAACCACGTGAAATTCAGAGACATTTAAACACCTTTCTTCATCGCAGTCCAAATGCCTTAAGCTGTTGTCATTTGATTGGATGATTCACTGTTTGGATAAACAACCAAATTAACAGCTGTACTTTATAGGCAGTCTGGGTCTATTCCTCTCAATTGATGAACATTTCAGACCATCAAACAACTGCTTCGGTTTAGGCCTTAGGTTGCTTATCAATAATAATTCAATTCAGTTTATTTCTATAGCGCCAAATTCACAACACATGTCATCTCAAGGCACTTTACAGTTCACCAGATCATACAGTCAAATTAATTCAAAGTTTTCTATCTAAGGAAAACCAGTTGATTGCATCGACTCATTGACTCTTCAGCAATCCCTCACACTAAGCATGCTTGTAGTGACAGTGGAGAGGAAAAACACCCTTTTAACAGGAAGAAACCTCCAGCAGAACCAGGCTCAGTGTGAGCGGCCATCTGCTGAGTAGCATAATGACAAAAACTTGGGCAAGTGGATTAGTCCCAAAGATAATGGGTTAGGGTCGGATTGTGCAACCTTTGGATCCTCTACAATGGCTCTTAATATTGGCTATAATGGTGTTAAATAACTAACTTATGATCCCTAATATCAAATAGGTGAGGCTATTTAATAAAATGCTACATTTTGTTGTGTCACCAATTAAGAAAATTAACTTTTTAAAGTTTTTAAAGTTTAAATTTTTTCAAAGACAGAAACAAATTTGGTAGAGTTACCGGAGGTTAAATTCATATTAACAATTTATCCTTTAGACTTCAAAGATATAAAACTATCCATAAATCTTTCAGCTTTTTGGATTAAATGATTTCAGTTCAACAAACATCTCAGACAAGTGGACATAAATTATTCCTTAACAAAATATTGAATCTAAATCAATTCAGGAGAAAAAGGCTCAACTGCTTTATCCCTAAATAAACACAGGACCTGTTAGCTTTGGTAGAGTCGTCAAAGAAGACACGCTCTGCCACAGTAAAAGATTAAAAAAGGATAATTATATGCTTTTTTGTGTTACTTGGCATTCCTTTATCCAGAGTCTGACTCAGTGACTGTTTGCTAAACACTAGCAGTGCTGTAATGGCAGGAAGGGCTTCTAGAGACTGGAGCAGTCTGACATTCTAATTGTGGCTGAGAAATACTTGGTTAATTATCTGAATGACGGGCAATTAATCAGGCTGCATTTTTTCTGGTATAGGGAGACCAAAAAACAAGTGTTTAAAATGTATTAACAGTCTTATTGTTTTAAGAGAATGCAGGCCTTCAGTAACAATGTAAAGCTGCAAAGGTGATACTACATGCAGTGAGAGAAGATAGCCAACATGATTGATTTGTCTCCTGTTTTTCCACACTGTCACCGTGTCTTCTTTCTACTCTTTGGTTACCATAGTCATTGTCAGAATTATTTTAAAAAGTCACGTATTGACAGAAACGAGGCAGACTTTCAGTTTAATAGGAAGTAATGCACTGTACATATTGTTGAATTGTATTCTTTTTATCTTTAACTTATAGCAATAAAGGTAAAAATCTATTAACGCATAGCAGGGCATAAACAGAGATAATTAATTATGTGCACGGCAGCAGCATAATGAAGAAAAAGTGTTATTTATCTAAGTATTTGCTGTTTAAATCTTCCTTTAATGTTTTTCATTGGCAATTTTATTCTTTGTTGTGTCTTGAAACAGATGTTCCTTGGTGATGTTAATTATATAGGGTACATTGATAGCAAAGTAAAAATTGGGTATATAAAACTATTCACCCCCCTTAAGTTAATACATTTTAACGCTACCTTCTGCTGCGATTCCAGCTGCAGGTTGCTTCGGGTATGCCTCCATGAATTTTGCACATTGACAGACTGACATTTTTGTCCGTTCTTCTAGCAAACAGCTGTAGCTCAGTGAGGTTGGATGGAGAGCGTTTGTGAACAGCAGTTTTTAGTTTTTTCCACAGATTCTCGATTGGATCCAGGCTAGATTTTGCTTTCTGTTTTGGATCATTGTCTTGTTTGAAGATAAATCTCCCTCCCAATCTCAGGTCTTCTGCAGACTCCAGCAGGATGTCTTCCAGAGACGAGTTGTATTTGGCTCCATCCATCTTCCCATCAATGCTAACCATCTTCCCTGTCCCTGCTGCACTGTTAAAAAAGTAAATGGCAATTGTTGTTCTAACACACAATTGTATTGTAATCCGACTCAGAAATATAAATTTGACATCTAACAAATAAATACACGTTTGCCCAACTCAAATTCTCAGAAGTTGGTTTAACAAGGAGTTTTAAATCGCCTATACAAGATTTTTTGAGTTCCCTCAACTGTAAACTCATGGGCATGCGCACTGCTTATGTTCATGGACACGCCCACTACGGTACGGGGTTTCCTATCCCTTTCTTCAAGTGCACAGCCTTTTTCCCTCGTGTTTGAGAAGATTGGCGGACATTGTGATTTTATGCATCTGGAGAACCACGGAGGAACGACCCTGGGACCTACCAGTTTTCTGAATCTTTTCTTTTCCCGGTGAGTGCTGCAAAGTACAGACAGTTAGCGGTTAGCTCCGTGAGTTAGCATTCCCTTGTGGTGTATTGCCACCGAGTTGAAGCATGAGTTTGCCTGTTATTTTCATTGTACAAATGAAAAGAGACATTAAGTTGAGTGTAATAACTTATGAAATTTCTAAATTGTTTTATGTAGTGCAGTGTTGTTGCACTCAGGCACAGAATATTACAAGACTACATTATTTTACTTTCTTAATCCGATGTGGGTATTTACTGTTATTTACATTATTTGCATGTGGATTTTTTGCTTTCATGATTTTATTTGCTTTACAAGAAAAACAGTGACATTAACATTTTATATGTTAACCCTGTAATGCAGCAGTTAATTCGTAATGAGTTAGAAAAGTTACATTACACACTGAAATTTATCATACTTGGAGAGATATAAACTGTACAGTTAAGAACAAGAAGTGAATGGATTTAACTAAGCCCTGTTGTGCTATGCAGGCTGGGTTTTTTGGATACCCTGGATTCTGGATTCTCTCCTTAAATGGAGATGGCGAGCCAACCGTGCGAACATCTGGATTTGGACTGAAGAGAAGGATTTGGACTGAAGAGGACTTTCTTTTTTTGCATTCATCGTCCTGTCGGAGTGGTAGGACTAAAAAGAAAAACTCAGAGATAAAAAGGGAAAACCTTTTTCTTTTTCCGTTGGGAAACAAGACATTTTATTTCATTTTATTTTTTTTAAAGGATGCACCCAATTTAAAGAGACTACAATTGAAAAAAACAAACTGAAGGCCGTCCAAATTTGTAAAACTGTTATTTTTTCATATATGTTAATACACTTACTTCACAAAAAATTACCTGTGTGTTTTCCTCTTACTAAATCGGGGTCTTACTGTTTTTTCCCTCATCATCACTCCCTCTTACGACTCTAGAACATTCTGGTCCAGTGTCAGGTTACTTTGATCTGTGCAGTTAAGATTATGTTGTTGAACATGGTTTTATACTGTATCTATTGATGCAATGTTTGGCTTGAAGCAATAAAAATGTTGTATTAACATAATTTTTTGTGTGTTGAATGATTGGTAGTGAAGACGATTGGTAGGACTAAAAAAACTGAGTTGATAGAACTCAACTTGCAGAT
Organism: Cyprinodon tularosa; assembly: GCF_016077235.1. Classification (NCBI taxonomy): domain Eukaryota; kingdom Metazoa; phylum Chordata; class Actinopteri; order Cyprinodontiformes; family Cyprinodontidae; genus Cyprinodon; species Cyprinodon tularosa. The sequence continues at coordinate 722,425 of NW_024038092.1, forward strand.
AACACTACAAAATCTGAGTTTGTAGAACTCAAAATCTATATGTCAAACTCATAAAACAAAGTTGATAGAACTCAGAACTTAAAGGTGAAATTCAAAAACCTAAGTTGGTAGAACTCAAAATTTCTATGTAACACTCCAAAAACCTAAGTTGGCAGAACTCAAAAATCTTTGTAAACTCAACCACAGTGAATTTAAGTAAGGAAAACTCAAAAAACCAAATGCATCACGTTGCCTAGAAAATGTAAGTTCTGTCAACCTCTATTTTTTTTTCAGTGTGGAAAAAAAAGCAGGCCCAAACCATGATGCTGCCTCCATCATGTTGGACAGTGGTGGATGGTGTGTTTAGGCTGACGAGCTGTGATGATTTTATGCCAAACATAATGTTCTGTATTTTTTCTACAAAAAAAGTTCTATTTTGGTTCTATTCTATTTTGGACCCGAGTTCCTTCTTCCACATGTTTGCTGTGTCTCCCAGGTGGTTTGGGATAAACTTTAAACCAGACTTTATATAGATATCTTTAAGGACTGGCTTTCTTCCATAAAGGCCAGATGTGTGCAGGGTACCACTGTTGCCCCTTGGACAGAGTCTCCCACCTCAGCTGTAGATCTCTGCTGTTCATCCAGAGGGATCGTCGGCCTCTTGGCTGCATCTCTGATCAGTCTTCTCCTTGTTTGAGTTAAAAGTTGCACAGTGGTCTGATGCTCCTTCAATATTAGAGCTTGCTCAGTGCTCCTCAATAGTATTATTTGTAAAGTGCTCCTTGGGATGTTTGAAGCTTGCGTAATTTTTTTACTATCCAGATGCAGCTGTAAACTTCTCCATTGCAGCCTGGTGTGTTCCTTGTCCTTCATGATGCTCTCTGCGTTTTAAACAAACCTCTGAGACGATCGCAGGGCATGTGCATGTACACGGAGACTTGATTCCACACAGGTGAATTTAATTTATCATAATCGGTTATTTAGGTTAGCTTTGGATTATTCAGAGATCCTCACCGAACTTCCTCACTGAAAGTGCAGCAAACTCTTCAGTCTTTTTTATTTATTTATTTATTTAGTTTTTTTAAAGTTTAAAATATCCAATAAATTTTGTTCCACTTCATGTTTCTCTGTTGTCTGATATGATATCTGACATCCGATTGAGAAACTCTAGGAACCACTAGTAAACCTGCAGATTGAGAATGAAGTGCTCTGTTAGGAACATAAGGAACAATCAGATCTCTGATATCAGATGGAGCTTGGCCATTTAAGGCTTTATATGTGAGAAGGAGGATTTTAAATTCTATTCTGGATTTAACAAGGAGCCATTGAGGAGAAGCTAAATTAGAAAAAATATAATCTGTTTTTAATTTTCATCAGAACTCTGCACTTTTGGATCAGCTGAAAGCTTTTAACTACAGTTTGTAGACTTCAGAAAAGGTGCATCTATACTAAGAACATATTTCAGAAAATCAAGGTTAATTTACTATTAAAGTATGACTTCTGAATGTCATTAGGTTTACTGGAATTCATCCAAAATTACCAAGGTACAGAAATATTTTTTCAAATCTGGAAAATGCTCCTTCATCAAAATTGTGTTGGTTGTACAAATCAGAAATGGGAGGACTCAAGAAGCAGACTTCAACAACATTTGACTTGGTTTAGGGTTCCTTTTACTCAATCCTGGGTCATACACCAAAAAATCCAAAAACGGCACAGGTTCCTAAAATCTGAGGCAGGTCCAAATACAAGCAAGGTCATATCAATAGAAGGCAAAATACAAATAATAAGGCTGTGAGATGTTTAGCACAACCATTACGATTAAAAAGATAGTCTGGGTAATATCTGACGCACATGCTCTTAGAATGAACACAAAAAGAAAATCTTTAATGTATGGAATCTCACCCCATAAGGAAGAGAAAAATATTTTTGCAAATCTCCAATAAAGTAATTGGAACGGGCACATTTTCTCTTTGCCGGAGTCTTTTTTTTGTAGATATAATCACCATGAAAGTTTGCACTGTGTGTATATTTGCTTCTACAGTAGTAGCCATTCATAATTTCCCCTCTTTCATGTTGGGCCTATAGATGGTCCGTGGCTGGTCCATGGCTTGTCCACTACAGTTTCTTTTTAAAAATCAATCTTTGTACTAAAATATTCTTTCTGCCATGATTTGTGGACATTAAGATCTAAAGAGAAGTGTCATCTCCTGGTCAGTCCCTGTAATTCAGTGAAAGGGTGGAGCCAGAGTAAAAAAAAAAAAACGCACACCAAGGAGAAGCCCAGTGGCTGGAAGTTGGAGGGGATTTCGCTGGGAGTGCGAGAGAAGTGGGCTGCCATTCGGCTGGCATTTGACTGGGAAGGGCCATTTTGAATGGCTACTTCTGTAAATGTCAAATAATTTGCATAGTCCTGCCTCTCACCTGCCGGAGCTAAAGAATTCAGCTGTATGTTGCACATGATATCTGGAGAAATCTTCTAGCTACTGTCTTTCACTCGAGGAGTTCCCTTTTCTTATGGTGTAGCATTTACAGTCTGATTTACAGAGATTTTCTCAATTTCTCTGTCATCTTCCCAATCAAAATTTGCTATCGATATAGCCTCTGATATCTCACATCCCAACTCATCTGAGGCTAGGCCGATGCATTCTTCCTTGTTTTCATCTTCGCTCAGTTGCAGAATTGGGATATTATTCAACCTTATCATGTCTTTTTCATCGTTGCTCAGATCATCTTCAGAGTCAGTGTTGTCTTCAATGCTGTTTAAAAGGATCCAGCTTGTCAAAGAAATACTTCAGGAAATTCTTAGTGTAACTTGCTCGGTTTAGCTCATCTACTTCCGGCTCTGTCCTTCTCATGGGCGTGCATATATTTTAACACTGACTCCACCCTTTCATTGCATTACAGGGTCTGACCAGGAGATGACACTTCTCTTCGATCATAAATCATGACAGAAAGAATATTTTAAATGTTTAAAAAGGAATTGTAGGGGACCAACCAAGGACGAGTGAAGGGTCCATCAATGAAAATGCGGAAATTTTGAATGGCTCTTACTGTACGAGGAAATCTCACAAAACTGTAACGAACAGGAAATGGGACCAAAGATACTACACAGACAGGTCAGAGGAATGCAACAGACTTTATTAATGAGAATGGGCTAAGTGTAGCGCTGGAAGCGCGCAGACAGATCTCGGACTGGAAATCCCCCGTGACAGAAACAACAGGTTAGTGATCAGCAAGAGGGAAAACTAGCAAGTGGGTGAGGCTGGACCACTAACCTGTTAGTGGGTCTCAGAGTAGGTGGTTGGCTCATGACAGGTCCTGGGGCAGAGGTCGGTTAGAGGATGGAGCTTGTGGGAGCAGGGGCCGTTGAGCAGCGGAGGGTTTGCAGATGACATAGACTGATGAGATCCAGAGACAGTCCAGGTACAGCATCCAGAGATATGGTCCAAACGATGGTACAAAGGAGCAAGCCGTACGTAAGGTCCAGGTCCGATCGAGGGTCTGATAACTGGCAGGTTTAGAGAACTAAAGTGGTTAGGCAACTCACAGACAGAGTGGGGGTCAGGCTCACAGGCAGGCAATCCTAGGCAGAACTGATGCAGGGGTCCAGAGGCAGATCAGGTGGGGTTTCCAGGCGGATAGAAAGAACCAGATCAGGGATCAGGCAGAATCAGGTCAGGTAACAGATTGGCAGGCAAAAGGTTGAAATGCTGGCAAGTACTCAGTGGCTTGTCTGAGACGATGTGGCACTGGGAACAGATCCAAACGGGGCATATATGGAGGTGGAGAAAGGTGGAACCACTTAGTGTTAGTAGGGTGCCGAGTTGAGGATTAAGCCAGCACCAGTGCTGAGATCGTCAGCCTATTTCAAGCCTAAAATGTACACTTTTAAATATACAATACTGTGAACTCAAACATGGAAAGGCTTCTTCATGAATTAAAACAGCCTATTCTGCCAAAACTCACCAAATTCACCCAAAAATAACAACCTTTCCTCATTTCCTCGAAAGTTGTCCTGCCCTGGACTCAGTGACAGTCACATATGGTCGATAAGGAGGCAACAAGCTAGCCAATGACTTCCTTAACACTCTTCTATGGTCGTGGTAACACATGGGAACTTTGGATAGTTCCGGACTGTTAGGATCTAAATCCTCGGAAACAAATTGGTGCTTTTGAATCGGGGGAAAACATCTCAAGACCTGATTGGTTTTGGAGACAATCACAGTTCCAAGACAGAACAGAACCTGTGGTCCAGTCAATGTTTGGATTAAGCAAAGCTAGCCAGAGATGGCCAGTATGAGTATGCTAGAGAGTATGCAAAAAAAAAAACAGTCATCTCAAAATGATGATCAGGAAATGTAACCTGTTGCCCCACAATGGGCAAATTCAGTCTCTGTATTTTTGTCTACGCCCATGGGGAGCAGTAGGCTGCTATTGTGTGGTGCCTAGGGAGCAATTGAGGGGTAAGGGTTTTGCTCAGGAACCCAGAGTGGAGGCTGTGGGGATCAAACCGGGTACTTGCAACCTTCTCAGAGCACAAGCTCATTGCTCTAACCACTAGGCCAAAAAGTATGATGTCCATCCAGAGCACTGGGCCCACAGGGGTTACTCCAGAGGAATAACCTTATTGTTTAATTTTTTTGCAAAGTGAGCATCCATCAGGTTACTATCAGCAACAGAGTCTATAAAAATCATCAGTTCAACACTGTTTTCAGAACTGGTGATTAAAATTGTTGGATTAGCACAACACACCGGCTCAAAGAGTTGACGGAAGTCAAGAGACAGGCAGGCGTTTAGTACCAAATTTATTAAGGCATTATTTTCACCAAGCTGGGCAGAGGAGCAGCAAATGGTCTGAAGAAAAAAAGAGAGACATGGAGGATTGAATGAAAAGCAATCCCTGCCCAATCTTATATCATAGGCCAAGGTCTGTCACAACTGGAATACAAAGTGGAAGCAGACTCAGGAATGAGAATATGCCAGGGCTTAGCACCATCAGTTACATTGTGTCTCCATTTCTGTGAGAAGTTGTTGGAAGAACCTCATTCCCTCCAAGGTTCGTAGAGTCTTATATCAAGCTTTATCAGCAACATAAGAGAATCCAAATCTTTAGAGCTACGTGGTTCCAATCCTTGGCTTCCAAGGTGTGAAGCTTAATATCATTGTCCTAAACACAACTCCCATTTTGGTGCTGTTGGTACAAGGCCCTAGCCTCCTCCCATCTGTCTCTGCTGTGATGATAAGTGACCCACAGATTAAAGAATTTTGTTTGTTTCCACTCACCAGTAGCCCATTCAACTGGTGTGCCAGAAAGATGGCTAATTATGAAAGCAATCTCTGCTCTATCAGTAGGGTAGGGATGTGTCTGCAGCTCAAAATAGAGGTCACATTGTGTCAAAACTGCCTGACACTCATCAGAGGCCCCAGAAAATTTGATGAGCAAGATGAACAGGAGGGATAGGAAGCGATGAAGGCTGGGCAGAACAAACTACTCTAAACTTGGATGATGAATGAACCGGATCCTGATTACTGGCGCACTGGTCAGAGGAGCGCTGACTGTGAATCTGCCCCACCAGGGGGCTTAATTGGTCAATGACAGAGGTCATGAACTGGCTTTGTTGTTAATTCAGCAGTTTGACTTCTTGTTGTAAAAAGTCCTCCTGTTTGGTGGATCCGTCTACCCCGGGCGTCCAAGCCAAGTCTGAGTCAGCTGAGTCCATTCTTGGCCATTTCCTACTGCTGTACCAGGCAGAAATGGAAGGACTCAAAAGCAGACTTGTGAAGTTACCTGAAATGAGACAGGATTTCATTTGATAAAAAGGGAAGTAAAAGCTTAAATAACACAAGTAGCTTTTCAATCTCCTTGAACCCCAGTTGGCCTCAGCAGTTCTGCTGGAGGTTTCTTCCTGTTAAAAGGGAGTCTTTCCTCTCCACTGTCGCTACAAACATGCTTAGTGTGAGGGATTGCTTTCGAGTCAATGAGTTGATGCAATCAACTGGTTTTTCTTAGATGTAAAACTTTGAATGAATTACACTGGATGATCTGGTTGAATTGTAAAGTGCCTTGAGATGAAATATGCTGTGAATTTACACTATAGAAATAAACTGAATTGAATTTAATTAACATTATTGACACTGACACTTGTGTGCTGCTTTTGTTAGTCTGTTGCATAAATCTCAAAGTTAAATTGGAGGTTATGGTTATTAATGTTTAAAAGTGATACTTTGGGTCTGTGTTGTAGATGGTTAAGTAATGGTTGGTAAATGTTTCTGTTCCATAACTAATTATTGTATGTGATAAATTTTTCCAGCATCGCATGGATTTGCCAAGTGTAATCGGTGCTACAAGCCGTCTCCAGTGTTATTTTGAATGTGAGAAAGCAGCATTTTTGGAACCACTAATCAAAATGCATTTAAACCCCCTCTGGGAAGCATCAGACGTAGCACAGAAAGTTGTTTTTCTACTTTTTGGGTAGACAATAATAACCTGCTCTACTTTGTCCCTTGGTAGTTTTAAATGTTTGCTGCCCTCTAATTACCCGTGTCAACTTACAAAAGCTATGACAATGTGCTAAATACCACATGTGGATCAAAATCATTTAATTGAGTTGAGTGCAAAGCTGTACAGAGATTTGTTAGACACAAAAAAGGATGTCTGAAAAGGTGAAAACAAGAAGCATATATTTTAAGAAGGATGAAGACAATGTGGGTGCAGTCAAGCAAGTGTGAAAGATAAAATCTGGCTAGAAACATAAGGTAAAATTGAAAATATGCAGAATAAACTCTTGAGAGTGAAAAGATAAGCAAATTATAATCATATGACGTGAGACAAGCAAAGCTATGAAAATGTTTACTGTTAAATGTTTCGATCTAATTTCACAGTTATTAATTGGATATGCTTTGCATGACTTTTACAATAAGGATTACAGCAATATGCTGTGAGTTCATATATGCTTTATTGCAATACATTGTTCTTAAAACACAACTTTATACTGTAACATTACTGCTTCAATGAAAAAGAAATCATAATGTTATTATAATACATTACTGGGGAAGTACAGCATTTTTATGTTTACAGTGTGTATTGTGAAAGTTAAAGTAATTCACTACGAATAAATTCTTTATCCTGTTAAATGTGACCAGCATTTCCCTATGGAAGAGATGTAAATAAACTCCATCCATCTTCTCCCGCTTCAACCATCAGGGTTGCCATTCCACTGGTGCCTATTTCCAGCTGTCTATGGTTGAAAGGTGTGGTACACACCGGACAGGTCGCCACTGCATTGCAGAGTTCTTTTAAGTCAAAGTTAAAAAATAATTTGTTTAGAGCTGGCTTTAAAAGTTAAACAGTTAACTGAGGTATTAAGTTTTAAGTAAGTTTTAAGTTGTGGTCCAATAGTTTCATGTTTTGGAAAGCACTTTAAATTGTCTGTGTAATAAATTGTGCTATACAGATAAACTTTCCTTGCCTTGCCTTCCCTTGCCTTACTGCTGCTGTAAAAAAAAAATGATGTCCACTGAATGTCAATAAATTTCCTTATAATGGTGCTCAGATGAGAGTTAATTGTTGTTTGTTTCTTGTTCTTTGAGCTTCATTCAGGATTTATGCCCAGAAAGCACCTGTTAATGGTAGTTTCCCTTTTAAAAAGATTAAACATTGTTAAACTCAGGGAAATATTGTGCCTAGGTGCTCAAATACCTTTTATGAGAGGAGAATCGTGCAAGACAACATCCCTCGAATATGCAACAGAACACTGTCTCTAGAGGGTAACATTTACAGTATCTTACTGAAATAATAATACAATAGATTGCTGGGAAATCCTTGTATTTTGGACTGTGCTGCTGTGCTATTACAGATCTTAATGTGATAGAACAGGATTTTTGATTGCAAGATTAGACTGTGAAATAAGAATTAGATGCTGTAAAATCCAAGGAGATTTAATACCTAATACCTTTATAGGTATTAGTTGGGATATTACAGGGAAACTTGATTACAATATGTCACTGTAAAATGAAACTGTTGATTAATGTGGAAAGTTGGTCATTTCTAATTGTGATGAATAATAAAATCCAATTCAGTTTATTTCTATGGCATCAATTCACAACAAGTGTCATCTCAAGGCACAATTCAACCAGATCATGCCGTCAAATTGATTCAAAGTTTTCGATCTAAGGAAAACCAGTTGATTGCATTTACTCATTGAGTTGAAGGGAATCCCTAACACACTTAGCATGCTTGTAGTGACAGTGGAGAGGAAATAGTCCCTTTGAACAGGCTCAGTTTGAGCAGCCATCTTCTGAGGCCGACAGGGGTTAAAGTAGGGTGACCATATTTTCATTTGGGAAAACCAGGACACCTTGGGGCGGGGGGCGGGGGGGGGGGGGGGGGGGGGGGGGGGGGGGGGTGATTGAAATAACAAATTTCTCATCATCGGGTTTTGCTACGTGATCAGAGGAAATGTTACTTGGCGCAGAACAGTGGTGAAAATTGGAAGTTCAGTTTAATATAATACAACTCTGTGAATAGTTCCGTCTGAAATGAATGAAAATAGTTGTTTTAATGGTTATTGAGTCAGATATGTGGCGGAAATGTTTGGTTTATCTAAAGGTTTTTATCTGTTACTGTGTAAATGGGTTTGGCTGTAATTTAAGGACAGATTCTAATAAATCTGCAGAGTGGGAACTATAAATCTGATAGGAGTTTCATTTTTTTATTGTTGTTTTGCACAATATGCTTAACTAAGTATTTTTTTTTGTTGAATATTAGAGATTTTGCAGATATATTTTGTAGATACATTGTTTAGATTTACTTATATATTTCTAACCCTTTTATAAAATAGAATAGAAAATCCCTTTATTATTCCACAATGGGCAAATTTACAGCAGCAGAAAGATTATTGAAAATGGTCACACAAATGAGGACCTTAGAAAAATGTATAAGTATAACATAATAGGGAAGAGTTAAAATATAAAAAATAAAATTCTGTAAAGTGTTTTAACAATATAAAACTGGATAATTAATAACCAATATGCAGCTATGGACATTTTTACAGTAATGGATATTTGAAAATAGCAGCAACATCAGAGATGTGCAGAATGACAGCAGCAGGTTATTTAACTGACTAAGGTTTCTATCATTACATTTGATTTTATTTGTTCCTGCTCCCGGTGGTTGGAACATTTATTCCACTCTGGATTCTTCTGAGTGTAGTCTTTGTTCAGTTTAACTTTTAAAAAAATAAATAAATAAACAAACAGTTTTGAAAACCTCGGTATTCATTCTTTTCCTGCTTTGTGTGTCAACTTTCACGGTTGCTAAGCAACAGAGCACACAGCGGTAAAACCCGCCGAAGGGTATACCTGTTCGAATTCACAGCCAAAACTCTTCCGGTCTCTTTATTTTCAAGGACTTCGAAGGATCCAGTCTAGGTAGACCGCGTCCTTGGAGGATGCAGCCCAGGATTTCGAACAGAGCCTCTGATTAAGAACAGGGCTGCCTGCACTGACGCGGCTCAGGGATTACGTCACACGGAGCGTCGTGCGCAGTGAAATCAGGACATTTCCTCACTAGTTAAAGGAGACAGAAGCAGACATGGAAAAAGAAGCAAAGATAAAAAAGGCAACTGTCAACCAGCTCCACAGGCGGCCCCGTCCAGGAAACACACAGCCAGGCAGAAGAGCTCCGAGCCAGCTCCCATGTTAGAGGATGAAGAGAGCACATCCAGTTAGTCACAGTCAGAGAAACAGGACTACACTGAAAAATAGGCCGATCTCCAACATCTATAAACAAAGGTGTTGATGGCAGCTGCACAGCTGGTATTTTTCTCCAGTATGGAGTCACAACCAAATACTGCAGAGTGGGAGAATAGAGATAGAATGAAACAGAATGATGAAAAGGGGTCCCTATGTCCTCCAGCAGTCTAAGCCTATAGCAGCATAAATATAGAGATAGTTCAGGATAACCTGAGCCACTCTAACTACGTATAAGCTTTATTAAAAAGGAAAGCTTTAAGCCTAGCCTTAAAAGTAGACTCACAGACTAAAACTGGTAGTTGGTTCCAGAGAAGCCTGATAACTAAAAGGTCTGCTTCCCTTTCCATCCAAATATCCATATTTATTTCCATATTTAAAAAAAATATTTCTCAACAGAAGCACCCCTAAGATATATTTATGTCAGAATGGATGTGAAAAAGAGAAATATCCCATGTGAGCTTGCTATTGAAAAAAAAAAAGAAAGTAGTTTTAAGTGCTACATCTCAACATGAGGTGAAAAACAATCTAGTTGGATGCAACTTAAACTTAGGTCAGAGGTCACGGATCAGCGGACCGCGGTCCAGACCCAACCTGATTTAAAACCTTTATAAATTACCGCATGTTGTCCAACGACAGTCTCTAACTTCACTTGCGTCGCTTCTCCTGTTAAGGTGGTAAAGCCTTCCGGAGCGCATGTGATCCAAACTAGCTGCTGTCAGTCTGGGTTGCTGCTGCTGCTACTTTTAGACACAGCAGGCAAACCTGTGGCAAGCCGGGCGATGGGAAAGAAGGAGAAGACCATGAGAAAAAGAGAGCAGAGAAAGTGTGGACTGCTGGAAGAACTGCAGTGAAAAGTGAAATGGTGCTCAAAGATGACCCTGAACATTTAGAGGATGTTTGGCTCAACCTGCTGCTGTGAAGCAGGATTCTCCACCATGAAGAGAATCAAAGATAAATCTGGATCCAGGCTCAGAATGAGCATCTTGATATGAGCTTTAGAATGGCTTAGTCTCCATTCAAACCCAGGTTTAAAGCCTTGCAGGGCAGCATAAAGCCCACTGCTCTCATTAAGATATAGAAAAGAAAAAAAAACAGTAAACGGACAGTTCAGGTGTTTTATAAAATATGTGAATCTGGAAATTGTCTATATACCAAACTGAATGATTGTTGTTTTCTACTTAAAAAAACACTTTAGATTTTAAAATGGTAACATTTTCTATTTTTTTATATATATATTTTTTATTTTATTTTAAAATTCAATGTATAACATGGATACATCAAAATCTCATTTTATTTCAGTGTTAAATTATGTTTTAAGTAACAGATTATAATTAAATATATCTCTGGACCTTTATTGGTTGATGATTTCCTTTAATCGGACCCCGCTGATTTTTAATTGGTTACCTCTGCCTCAGAAAGACATTACCATCAGAAGGGGAAATCTTACCTTAAACACACCTTAATCAGTCTGTCATGGTAAGGTCAAAAGATCCACATGGAGACGTAGTTGAATTTGAAAAATGCACTTCAGAGATAGCAAACAAGATCAAAACTACTTAACATCATTTAAAAAACAACAATCTCTGTACATCACTGACTAGTCTGCCTAGAGGCTAAAATGATAGCAGGGGATTTTTGATGAAAACTTGCTTCAGAGAATTCTTGGATTCATACTAGTGGAAATGTTCTGTCTTCCAACATGACAATGACCCAAAGCACTCAGCCAAGATAACAAAAAAGTGGCTTCAGGAGCAGTCTGAATGATCTTGAGAGGCCCTGCCAGGGCCTGGACTTAAATCCAATTATACGCTTTTTGGAGAGAAATGGCTGTCTACCTACACTACCCATCCTGACTGAGCTTTTGTTGATCTGCAGGGAGAAATGGAAAAAAGAAGAAAAGTGTGCCATCCTTCTAGCATCATACTCAACACTTTTTTTAAATGTAATTTAACAAAGAAATAAACAAAAGCTTTCGGTACCTAAGTACTTATTGATAATTTCTTTAATATGTTTTTTTCTTTAAAAAAAAAAACAGTTTTCACATTTTTGTTTTGGAGGTTAAAAAAATGAAATAGGAAAAAGGTTTTAATTACCTTTGAAATAACATCTATTGAAAGTGATCTTTATTTACAGTAAAGCTCTAAATACTGAGAGCTTTTCAAAATGAATTTAGAAATTGTTCTAAAATAAAAAGGTTGAGAGCATTAGATTCAAAATGGCAGTTTATTTCTTCTGTTCTTAGTTTGTTGTTACAATCACACAGTCTGTCACAGAGATGGGAAGTAACGGAGTACAAATACTTCGTTACTGTACTCAAGTAGATTTTTCTGATATTTTTACTTTACTTTACTACTTATTTTTATGGCGACTTTTTACTTCTACTCCTTACATTTTTACACAAATATCTGTACTTTCTACTCCTTACATTTTCAAAAATTGGCTCGTTACTTTAGTTTTGAATCATTTCAATGGAGTTACCGTTATTATTTTTCACGTCATCAATACCAAATTCAATCTAATTGGATGGGAATCTACGTTGCATTTGACGCACCACTACAAGATGAATCGACAGATTCGGCGGTATTCATTGGCGGCAAATCATTGCAGCTTGGTGGCGGTGGCGTTAGCATAGTAGTATGGACGACGAGATGATTGAAAATGAACACAACGGAGATCTAGTCCTATTGGCAGACATCCATTTAAAATGTAGGCAACGGCATGAAAAAAGTGGTTTCTACTTTTACTTTTATACTTTAAGTAAATTTACAAGCCTGCACTTTGTTACTTTTACTTGAGTAAAGAAGTTTAATCAGTACTTCCACTTTTACCAGAGTATTTTTTAACACAAGTATCTGTACTTTTACTCAAGTACGGAAAGTGAGTACTTTTGCCATCTCTGGTCTGTCATGATGGTTGGTTAAGCAGAAGACCCAAATGCAGATATAGATTAGCAATGGAGTTCCTTTAAAATAAATAGTTTACCAGTGGTGTAGCACAAGGAGAGCAATACTCATAACATAGGCAGAGACCAGAATGTATAGCAGTTCAACAAGCAGTTAATGAGCAACGAGAACCACTGAGTTTATATACTGAGGGACAAGTGGAGAATTAACCTGGCATAAAACGGACGGATTCTACTGTATGTAGACCTCAAATTGAACTAAACATATCAATCTGGAAAGTATTTCGTTTTGCTTTAGCCTTCTGCGTCTGGATGACCTTATACACGTCACTGCATTTCATTGGTCCCAATGATTTCTGTTTCGAGAGTAATGCACCTGTTGGCTTCTAGCGCGCCTCAGGTCTCCTCATTCCATGAGTACCGACCTGTCGCACTGACTCCAGTGCTTCCAAAGGCTGGTTAAAGAACAGCTCGTCTCCAGTCTCCCCCCAACATTTGACCCATTCCAGTTTGCCTACCGACACAACCCCTCCAATGAGAACGACAGCCTGGTACACCTGGAGGAGAAGAACTCCCACGTGCGGATGCTGTTTCTGGACTTCAGATTAGCTTTCAACACCATCATCCCACAGCATCTGATGGGCAAACTGGAACAGCTGGGCTTCAATACACCCCTCTGCTATTGGCTGCTAGACTTCCTCACCAACAGACCTCAGTCAGTCCGGGTCGGACAGAACACCTCTGATGTCATCAGTCTAAGCAAAAGGCTCCCCTCAGGGCTGCGTCCTGAGCCCCCTACTGTTCACCCTGATGACACATGACTGCGTCCCCAGGTTCACCACCAATCACATCGTGAAGTTTGCAGACGACACTACGGTGGTGTTGAAAACTCTAAAATCAAGTCACAGACTCTGCATCACACTGATAACACCAAACCAAAATACTGTATATTTCCACCACATACCGTATTTTCACGACCATAAGGCGCACCGTACTAAAAGGCGCACTCTCAGTTATGTGTCCCATTTCTGTATTTAACACACACATAAGGCGCACCGGACTATAGGGCGCGTTTTTTATATACAGGTACATGTCCTCTACTACCTTTAAATACCTCTACTGCGTATTTAAAAATACAGCGGGGGCAAAACTGAGTATGACTGTGCTTTATTCATGTATTTATTACAAAGTATTAATCAAACCTGGGAGCTGGCCGTGAGACAGACACATCGCAGATGACACAGCGCTGTGGTCACTCCTAAATTAACTTAAAATCCTGAAACCTGCCAACAGAATATGTTCGCTTTTATTACCGGCATCCTGGTGCCTGCAGTTTAAATTATTTAGATGAAAAACACCTGCCAGCAGCCGCGGTGAACGAAAGGATTTCTGCTGTCGGTGCACCGCTGGTATGTGGGGGTCTGAGCGCCTCCGACAGAAATAGATAATCTGGATGAACTGACTGCAATTATGAAGTTTTCAGGAGGACTTTCTCACTTAAAAACATATTTAAACTACTTTATTCCCACTGATCACAGAAAATATAGCTGCAAGATTTAGATTATTTAGATGAAAAACACCTGCCAGCCACCGCGCTGAAGAGGAGGAGACCCGCCCAGAGGCTGCTGTTGAATTAAGTTTTCAGGTAGAAAAATAGAGCGGGAGCAAAACTGAGTATGATTGTGCTTTATTCATGTATTTATTACAAAGTATTAATCGAACCCATCAAAGTCATCATCCTCTGTTTCTGAATTAAACAGCTGCGCTAAATCAGACATGCCAGTTTCCCCTTCTGCGCTGTCAGAGTCACTTTCCGTGCAGCGCAGCTCCTCAGAAATAATGTCGGCTTTTGCGAAAGCTTGAACAACAGAGCCAGCAGACACAGTCCATCTACAATCCATCCGCAAACGGTGGCGTAACTTGCCCGGCGCTGCCTTCCACTTATCCTGAAACTGTGGTCTCCGTCTGTCATCCATCGCTCCCACGCCGCTCGCAGCCTTACTTTGAACGGCCGCTTCACACCGATGTTGGGCGATTGAAGTTCCTTTGTCAGACCCCCCGGGATAACGGCGAGCACAGCGTTCATTGATTCACCTTTTTTTTCACATCGGCTGTGAGATGGGCACGCAGCGATGGTGATGCGTGGAAAAAAAAACACCTGGTCTCCTCACATAGGCTACACCTCCCTCAGCCACGCTTTCATCATCTCCTCATTCATCCAGCCTTTTTCATTTAATATCATATGTCATCAGAGCGCTGTGTCTGTCTCGCTGTCAGCTCCCAGATCAGCTTCTCTGATTGGTTGATGCGGCGCGTCCAGCAGCAAAACTTCAATTTTTCCATCTCGAGCAGCAGCAGCGCGTTGGCGGTGCGTCAGATGCTTAAACGATCCCGACGTGCTGCACCTGCTGCTCAAAACGCGCTGCGGGACCTTTTGCTGCACCTATACGCGCGTCAACCATTGACTTTGCATGTAAACTCGCTGCTTCTGCTGCACCTGCTGGGTCCGGTTCACACCGATGTCGAGCGGTTGAACAGCGAGCACAGGGTTAATTTGTTTCCCCATGTTTTTCACATCAGCTGTGAGATGGGCACGCATGGAGTCACAGATTAATGGTGATGAGTGGAAAAAAAACACCTGGTCTCCTTACATTCAGCCACTCTTTCATCATCTCCTCAATGAGGTGGTCTCAAAAGTCGCAGTTACAACACACATAGGGCGCACCGCACCATAGGGCGCACCGCACATTTTGAGGGGAAAAAAAGACGTTTAAGTGCGCCTTATAGTCGTGAAAATACGGTATATATTTGTCTTGTAATGCCCTGAACTTCCATATAGTAACATTTTTCACCATGTTTTTTTTTTTTTTTACCATGTATCTTGCTCCCAGGGTAAGTGGAGGAAAACATGCAGTAATGTTAATAAGGGAATAATGTGGAGCAGCTGAAGGAAGGGAAGCAGGAAGACTAAAGGAGACACAATCAATAACAAAGCATCAACTCCAACAGAGATCCATCAGAAAAAATCTAATAAAGAAAGAACAGCAAATAATAACATCCTAAGGAACTAGACAGAAAGGTTTGAATAAAGCAGATTCCTACTGGACAGAAACAATAGGATAATGATGAATTAATTGTGTTTATTGTCTTTAGTCTGTAATGTTGCACTGGAGAAACACAACTACATTAAAAATTATGACAAATAAAAGAATATTTCTATGCAGTGTGTTATAAATATACTGTTTCATACTTTTTATACATTGTTTATCTTGTCATGTGGTGTGTTGGGATAAAAAAAATTGTATATCTATGTGGTTTCTTGTGTGTGTGAGCAAGTATTTTGTCACCTTGTAGATACAGTGAAAGGCTAGTTTCTGAGGAGAAAGCTACTTTGTGGTGACTTACAGTTATTTGTGGGAAGCAGTGACATGGTGCCCATGAAGACAAGTCCTCTTCTTTAAATTAGGCATTGGATTTAGGACGAAAGTGTGAACTTAGTTCATCTCCCATAAGCAAAAAAGGACATAATGTGAATGTGAGTGAAACAGCATAGATGAGGATCTCACTGAATACTACCTAGAGCAGGGGTCTTCAACGTTTTCCAGGCTAAGGACCCCAAACTGATGGTGAGATGGAGCCGGGACCCCCTAATTGTGTATAATATGTATTTTATGAAATTGTGTTCTATCAAACTGGTCCTATAGTCACTCTATTACAGATGGAGTAATGTAACCAAAGTAATTCCTCCCTGGGATTATTAAAGTATTTCTGATTCCTGGTTGATGGGACAGGTGTTGTGAATGAAATGGTGCCCAGCTTGAAAGAGCTCCAGTGTGTCTCTGAATGTGTGCATTGATGACTGAAAGACATCTTCTGCCTCCATTTATCTGTTTACTACTGAGTGTTGAATTCATGTTAATGTGTATTTAAAGACATTTCAATTAGTGGAGAAAATTGCAGGGGGGAATATAAAAAAGTCTAATCAACCAAAACGTTCGTGACCCCAATGCAGTACCTCTGTGGACCCCCTAGGGGTCGCGGACCCCCTGTTGAAGACCTCCGACCTAGAGACCTCATTGAAAACTGAATGCTGAAACATTGAGAAGCTAAAGCCATTTGTTGTTGGATTTTTGTTCTTTATTATCACAGGGGCAGGGTCAAAAATAAAAGGGTTTCACAGCAGTCAATAGTAGGGTGACCAGACGTCCCCTTTTTTCCTGGACATGTCCTACCTTTCATAACTAAGAAAATATCCAGGGGGAATTTCAAAATCGTCCGGGATTTTGGTCGACTACAATGCAGCATGTAGTCGAAACACACTGCTTTCAAACCGAGCCGTCAGCTCCTGGGCTGGTCCGGGAACCCGGGTGGACGGGGGCAGGGAGCCAGTGGAGTTAACAGAGGTTGGGTCCCTCTGTGTTCAGAGTGTTTTGAGTCTGTGTTTTTTTTTCCTCTCTCCTGCTGCTTTTGTGTCCCGACTCTCGGTGTGACATCATCAGATCTGTCACTTTGAGACATGTGATTTGCGGTCGTATTTCACTGCTTAGCAAATAGCTACATGGTTGGAGGAGAGACACACAGTGAATATTAACCAGCAGCTACTTCGATGTTTAAGTAACAGTTAGGAGACGGGTTGGTTAAAATAATCGAAGATGCCACCAAAAAATCTGTTCGTTAGACATACAGAGCTTTTTCAGCTAAAAATGGCAACAGATTGTAAGTTTAAACAAGTTGGTAATATAATGCAAGAAGCTTGAGAAAACATAGTTTGTTCTTCTTTACAGGTTAAAAAAATCTTGGCTTCTCTGAGGACCATGACTCCCAGTTAGAGGTTAAAATTTACATTTTTTATTTTTTTATTGTACCGATAGAATCAGACTGCAGAACTTCTACATGTCTGGAAATTTTGTTTCTGGCCTCATCATATTAGTAAACAGGTTCATACATGTTTTTCAAAAAGAGCACAGAGGTTTAAAGGTGAAACTGATTTACTAGGATATGCAACATGCAATAAAATACATCTCCACAAAGTTTACAAGAAAAAAAATATGCTATGCTATACTTAAAATGCAGTTTATCCATTTTTTCTGGATGGAATTTAAATTGTACTTCTAGGGATACATGAAGAATCGATTTTGGCATCAGAACTGGCTAATATTAATACATTTTTTCATGTATTGATGTTTTTAGTTATCTATGTCATTCTGTTTTGTTGATCTTTGGTTTATTTTCCATTTTCTGTCATAGTTGAGTAGTCTTCAGTTGTCTCTGTTGCCCCCCTGTTTCTGTCTCCTTTTCTCTCCACACCTGCTCCATATCAGCTGTTTACCCCAGTCTTTGTTCTGTTTCCCATATATACTCTACCTGTGCAGTTCTTCAGTGCTGCTTTCTCGTCGTTCCTTGCTCCTTATGTGTGTTTTTCCTGAAGTCTGAGGTTTTTTTTTGGTTTTGCTATATTTTGTTTTTGGACTTTACCTTCTGTTGCGTTTGGCTCTACATTAAATCAGTAAATTTTCATCTCTGCCTTCCGTAACTGCATTTGGGTTCTCAACCAACCTTCTCCCAACTTTGAAAGCCTTAACCAGAATGATTCATTTGAACACTCTAAATTGACCATTTTTGTTAAGACCTGGACTTAACTGCACATTAACAGGAAAAATAACTTTTTGTGCTGTATCAGTTATATAACTTATTACATTTGTGTAGATTTTACATATTATTGTTAGTAGTTTTCAGAGATTAATTAACACAACTATTGTATGGTTTTATTTTATATTCCAGTCCACTCCTATAGTTCTTTATGAGCACCAATGTGCTTTGCATTACATAAAGTAATAAATAGACATTACATTTGACTTTGTTGTTGTGTTTTTTGGTGGTTTTAAGTGGTAAGTCCTTTATAACTGTCAAAATATTTGCTGCTATTGTTTGAACTTTGGATGTCTGTTGTGTCCTTTTTTGTCTTTTACAGACATTTTGTTTTTGACACAAATAGGGAAAGGGAGGAAGAGGGAGGAGATGACAAGTGGGGCGGGGGCTAAAGGTGGCAATTTGGCAATATCACCAGTGCACTGAAGTGCTATCAAAAGTCTTTGCCTCTACTCTTGGCAGCACTTTGGGTATGTGTGTATGTGGAGATGACACTTAGAGAGAACTCCATTAGTGAGTGGCACTCTGAGGTCACCAAGCAAGTTGTCTGTCAATGCAGTAGAATAGAATAGAACAGAATAAAGTGAAATAGAACAGAGGAGAAGTGAAGAGAAGAGAAAAAAAGAGAAGAGAATGTTTCTCCTTTTTAAAATTGAAGTTAGATATATTTTGTTTTTACCCATTAGTGTACATGGTTAATTAAAGATTAATGTTAATGAAAACATTAGTAAAGATAATTTCAGAGTTTAAGCACTTGTTGAAAACCACTATATTTCTCTGCACCCCAACAAGTCTACCTACTACTGTGGAAGGAAGACGTCTTATTTGTAGGAAAGAAACTTTGTATCAACCATCAATATAAAACCAGTAACTTTCAAGTAAACAAACGACACCAACAAAGACTTTCCTTGAAGCTCAGTGTACCTCACTAACTTTTAAGTTCAAAGAGCTTTACTCATCAAGGACAACAACAGAAAGGTTCACCTCTATTTTGTTGTTGACTTTTCTCCTGGAAAAGCGCGGTCTTATAACAGGGCAGCAGAAAGGCAACTTAAGTGAAAAGCTACTCAAAGCCAACGAACCAAAAATAAGGATTACTCTTGGTGTGAAAAACCTGACACTTCCACGCTGCAGAGGGTTTATTGGAGGGAGAAAATGCTTAGAGTATCAGTAGGTGTGCATTGAGAACGGGGGTGTGGTTTTAGATAATTAAGAATGTTTTGTGTTATATTTTAGCAGGACAAGAAATGGAGAGGGTTAAAACCAAATGTGCAGGGAATAAATGCAATAACACAATTCAGTAATACCCTAAAATTACCATTAACATTAATTAACAGGCCACTGATTCAAATTCATATCCTTAATGGTATGAAATATTGAAAGAGTAAAAGATAGATTTTCAGTATTCATAAAATAAAACAAAATAAAATTGTGTGTGTTTAAATAGTTGTCTGATGACATTATTCATTCTTGTTGACACTACCTCAATTTAGTGGACAATAATTTTTACCTCTGCCAAGGAGGTTATGATTTTAGGAGAGTTTGTGTTTCTTTGTCTCTCTGTTCACAGGAAAACTTAAAAGTTTATGGAGAGATTTGATAAAAATTTTATCAGAGGTGTCCCTCAGGCCAAGGAAAAAAAATTTGACGATGATCCAGGTCATAATCTGGATACAGTTTTTTTTTTTTTTTTAAGATTCTCTAACATTGTGAGATAGGGATATTTGGCAGAACAAGCCAAATATCTCTGTGGTACTAGTTTTAGCCTGTGAGGTAGACAACTTGCCTTTACTTAAAACTAGCCCTAAAGCTGTCCTTTTTGATGAAGCTTATAGTTAAAGTGTTTTTGGTTTTGAGGTTATTGTGAGCTATCTCTATAGATATGCTGCTATAGGTTTAATCTGCTGGAGGACATAGGAACCACTTCATTTATTTTCTTTTTTTATGTTTTCTCTGCTTTTTTCTCATCATAGCAGCTTCATCAGGTCTGTTTCTGGTTGGCTATGACATCATCATATCAGCTGTGCTGCTTCCTGTTTCCCTTAGAGACATAGTTATGGCCTCAACTTCAATTATTATCATTATTATTATTACTATAGTGCTTCTGTGTTTCTATTCTATGTCTTCTGTCTACTTCAGCCTCGGCAGATGGCAGCTCACACTGAGTTTGTTCAACCACTGCTGTAGGTTTCTTCATGTTAATAGGGAGTTTTTCTCTCCACTCTCTCTGCATGCATGCTGGATGTGAGGAATTGCTGTATAGTAAACAACAAAATGCAAGCCAGTATCTACTATTGCCACATACTCATCCAGGAGGAATGTGTCCTCCTGGATGATGTTGTCAATGACTGGGTGCAATTAGCTGGTTTCTTTTGATAAAAAACCTTCTGACTGGATTATCTGATGGAACTGTCTCGGTAAAGTGCCTTGAGATTACGTGTTTTTTAGAACTGGCCTTAAGTAAATAAACTGAATTGATGTATATTTAAACTAGAAAAGCACTCAGGGAGCGTAGACCTCTGCCAAGCAGCACATTTTAGCCCAAATTGTGACAAATGCTATGTTCACACCAACAGCACCAAGAGCAGCAAAAACGCGCACGCCGCTTCATTTTTGATGCTTGTACCAGTTTAGTGCTGACGCGCAGCTGGAGCAGCAAACTATGTAGGGGCAGTGATAGCCATGCTAACTGTGTAGGGGCAGTGATAGCCATGCTAACTATGTAGGGGCAGTGATAGCCATGCTAGCTATGTAGGGGCAGTGATAGCCATGCTAACTATGTAGGGGAGGTGATAGCCATGCTAACTGTGTAGGGGCAGTGATAGCCATGCTAACTATGTAGGGGCAGTGATAGCTATGCTAGCTATGTAGGGGCAGTGATAGCCATGCTAACTGTGTAGGGGCAGTGATAGCCATGCTCACTCTGTAGGGGCAGTGATAGCCATGCTAACTATGTAGGGGAGGTGATAGCCATGCTAACTATGTAAGGGAGGTGATAGCCATGCTAACTATGTGGGGACAATGATAGCCATGCTAACCATGTACCGGCAGTGATAGCCACGCCAGTCCAGGGACTGTCTGCAGTTCTACTGGAAGGTGCCTTGGTCAAGGTCAATGACCGGCGTACCTGACATGGAACAACCAGACCATGCATGTTGCTTTAGGTTAATAGATAATATTAATTAGGTAAAAAAATATCCACCATTCTCTCTTTTTTTTTTTTTACAACTAGACTGCTGCCTGTCATTAATAAACATCTCCTGTGTACTTAAATACACACTGCAACAAAGACAGGTGTACATGTGTGTGCTTGTGTGTGTTAATGCTCCATATCAGAGGTGTTTGTCACGTACCTGTGCCTCTGCATAAATTACACCTGTTCAAGAAGCTCCCTGTACTGCCTCTTTGGATCTCCTCAGATAAAATTATTGTTTTGTTCTGAAACAAATCTGTCTTTCTGGTTATTTTTGCTGTATTTTTTCACCTCTTTTTTTTATTCTTCTCTCCTTTTTTCACTTCCTCTTCACTTCTATTTTGTAACTGAAATATTACAAGTTCAGAAGTGTTTTGACCTCACTCATGGTATTTTCTCATTATCTCTATGATAGCGCTTTAAGAGTACTTTTGTGGCATACATGTTGAATTACATTTATGTTTAATTAATATGAGATGAAACCTAAGTTTCAACATTTGAGCTTCACTGTTTTTTTAGAGTTTTTACAGTCAAATAACACAGACTTAAGGCAGCAGTACTTTAAAAGAAAGAACAAACAAAAAAATACAAAGATCATGCTTAGTATTTGTGCTGTCTTTGGTTGGTTGTTGGGCCTTATTTAAAGAACCATATTAATTCGAGGTCTGATTGAATGAAACGCAGAGGAAGTAGTCAGAGTGTAAATTTATGAGGTTGCATGGATTCAGAGGGGTTCTTGGTTGTCAAAAATTGAATCAGAGGAACAGGCATAAGCAGTTTCATGGTAGCATGATGTATATCTAGATGCTGTTTTAAAGTGTTTGGCCAGTACAGCATGCAGGGTACGGTGTTATCCTAAGCATAACCTTGCAGCTGAAATACAAATTGAGATTTGCATTGGCAGAGATTCTAGTATATATTCTCTGCTTTTAACTCAGACTGTGTAGATGTGAATCAGGTTTTGTGACCTCTTGTAGCCATTCGAAAAACATATTTGTAAAGCACATGGAGCTTAAAAGCATAATTTTTCCTTTACAATCCAAGGTTTACTCCAATACAGAGCCATTCTATTAAGTTGCGTAGGTAAAGCAATATATAAAAAGATGTCTATGATGTGTTACATTTAAAATTTAACACACATCTGTCGAACACAGGGAGAAAAGATTTTTCTAGTTTTTAAAATAAACAAATGACATTTCAATTTATGGTGAAAACCTTTATAAATGCTTGAATATACATATGCATGGCTGTCTAACTCTCTGCCAGTTTGTCTGTATTTATTTATCAATCTAGGGCAGGGTTCTCCTGGGCAGGGTGAATGGCTTTTTCTTTTAAAGCTTGTGAGGCCTTGAAACTTGAGGGTTCTTCACAATACCTTAGCTGTCTAGAATGGTGTAATTCTGGACTGAGATGTCTGGTGTTTCTCCAGGTATCTGGTGGAGCCACAGACATCAATGTGGGAGTTACTGCGCTGAGTCCTCCAATCACTATGAGCACATCAGTTGCCTTCAACTTTAAGGATCTCTGTAGTTCTTCCCTGAGCCTTTGGTATTTTTCATGATGTTTCCATCATTTAGGATGGCTGCATTGATTATTATGGCCATCCTCTGCTGCATAGCAATTTCTGGTTGGTTATCTGTTTATATCTGGAAGTCCCACAGGATCTTAGCTCTGTCATTCTACACCACCTTGGGAGGTGGCTCCCATTTTCACTTTGGGTTCAACAGTTTGCATTCTGCACACTATAGCGCCACTAAGCTAAGATACCGTATTTTCACGACCATAAGGCGCACCGGACTAAAAGGCGCACTCTCAGTTATGTGTCCCATTTCTGTATTTAACACACACATAAGGCGCACCGGACTATAGGGCGCATTTTTTATATACAGGTACATGTCCTCTACTACCTTTAAATACCTCTACTGCGTATTTAAAAATACAGCGGGGGCAAAACTGAGTATGACTGTGCTTTATTCATGTATTTATTACAAAGTATTAATCAAACCTGGCAGCTGGCCGTGAGACAGACACATCGCAGATGACAAAGCGCTGTGATTACTCCTAAATTAACTTAAAATCCTGAAACCTGCCGACGGAATATGTTTGCTTTTATTGCCGGTATCCTGGTGCCTGCAGTTTAAATTATTTAGATGAAAAACACCTGCCAGCAGCCGCAGTGAGGCTGCTGATGAAAGGATTTCTACTGTCGGTGCACCGCTGGTATGTGGGGGTCTGAGCGGCTCCGACAGAAAAAATATTGGAAGGCAGGATGATAATCTGGATGAACTGACTGCAATGATTAAGTTTTCAGGTGGACTTTCTCACTTAAAAACATATTAAAACTACTTTATTCCCACTGATCACAGCAAATATAGCTGCAAGATTTAGATTATTTAGATGAAAAAACACCTGCCAGCCACCGCGCTGAAGAGGAGGAGACGCGCCCAGAGGCTGCTGTTGAATTAAGTTTTCAGGTAGAAAAATAGAGCGGGAGCAAAACTGAGTATGATTGTGCTTTATTCATGTATTTATTACAAAGTATTAATCAAACCCATCAAAGTCATCATCCTCTGTTTCTGAATTAAACAGCTGCGCTAAATCAGACATGCCAGTTTCCCCTTCTTCGCTGTCAGTCACTTTCCGTGCAGCGCAGCTCCTCAGAAATAATGCCGGCTTTTGCAAAAGCTTGAACAACAGAGCCAGCAGACACGTAGTAGTCCAAGCATCTACAATCCATCCACAAACGGTGGCGTAACTTGCCCGGCGCTGCCTTCCACATATCCTGAAACTGTGGTCTCCGTCTGTCATCCATCGCTCCCACGCCGCTCGCAGCCTTACTGTGAACGGCCGCTTCACACCGATGTCGAGCGGTGGAAGTTCCTTTGTCAGACCCCCCGGGATAACGGCGAGCACAGCGTTCATTTGATTCACCTTTTTTTCACATCGGCTGTGAGATGGGCACGCAGCGATGGTGATGCGTGGAAAAAACCACCTAGTCTTCTCAGATACACCTGCCTCAGCCACGCATCCACCCAGCCTTTTCCATTTAATATCATATGTCATCAGAGCGCTGTGTCTGTCTCGCTGTCAGCTCCCAGATCAGCTTCTCTGATTGGTTGATGCGGAGCGTCCAGCAGCAAAACTTCAATTTTTCCATCTTAAGCAGCAGCAGCTCGTTGGCGGCGCTTCAGATGCTTAAACGCTCCCGACGTGCTGCACCAAAACGCGCTGCGGGACCTTTTGCTGCACCTATACGCGCGTCAACCATTGACTTTGCATGTAAACTCGCTGCTTCTGCTGCACCTGCTGGGTCCGGTTCACACCCATGTCGAGCGGTTGAACAGCGAGCACAGCATTCATTTGTTTCCCCATGTTTTTCACATCAGCTGTGAGATGGGCACGCATGGAGTTACATATTAACAGCGATGGTGAGGGGTGGAAAAAAAAAACACCTGGTCTCCTTACATTCAGCCACTCTTTCATCATCTCCTCAATGAGGTGGCCTCAAAAGTCGCAGTTACAACACACATAGGGCGCACCGCACCATAGGGCGCACCGCACCATAGGGCGCACCGCACCATAGGGCGCACCGCACATTTTGAGGGGAAAAAAAGACGTTTAAGTGCGCCTTATAGTCGTGAAAATACGGTATTCTATGTATTCCTTTTGTTGCTACTACCTTACATCTTGCTGTGAAACGCTGGATAGTTTCTGGGGCCTCTTTTCATAGCCTGCACCTAGGATCTTGCCTGCTATGGTAGTTCTGGGTCTTCTATTGTTTTGGTGCCTAAGACCTGCCCCTGACCTGCTGCCAGGATCAGCAGTTATGTTGCTGTCCTTCAGTCTTCTCTAGACATTGGTAAAATTAGTCATATCAGCCACATCAGCTATCTCTCGGTGGTACATCCCGTGCAGGTTTTTTCCTCCAATGATGGTTGCTCCTGTTACTACTCTTCCATTGCCTGAAAAACTCACTGAACACCGTCCCTTTAGTCGATCTTCCTGATGTGTTCTTGGAGCTTAAATATTTCATCTTCACTGGTGGATCTGATGCTAACTTGATCTCTTCCCCCTTCTTTGTATTACATCTCTGGTCTGTGTTTCCTGGATTTGGGACTAAATGCATCATGAATGGTGAGTAACTTTTCCTTGTGGCCTTTTCATGGTTGTACTTTGTATTCTAAAGTACTTCCCTTCTAGGAGTGCAGTCCCCTCTGTGTGAATTACCTTCCATCTCTTTGTCACCATCAGGAGACATTTCTCAGCCCGAATGGCATTCTAATGTCCCTGCTGTAAATTACTGAGTCAATATCTAGTTCTTTCTCAGCATACAGTAAGACGTCAAAGACAGTGCATCCATTTCTTAGACTTAGACTTAGACAGATTTATTTGTCATTTTGTATACACAAGTGTAAACAAAATGAAATTTCAATAAGAACAGATCTCTAGACAATTTCATTTTTTTGCAGCCTGAAAAACAGTAAAAAAAATAATGAAATATAATAAATATAATAAAATACAATAAAATGACCCATTTTATAAAACATTCAGCAGTCTAATGGCAGTGGGGAAGAAACTGTTATGGAATCCGTTTGGAATGGTGCTTTTCCAAACCACATTGGAATTTCCAAAAACTCTTTGACTGCAGGATCCATGTGTGTGAACTTGATTTGTAGGCTTTCTTGCAGTCAACCAAGGTAGCTCACAGGATTATTTGTCTATAGCAACTGTTTTGTCAACCTGAAAAACCCAACGAGTTGGTATTGTCCATCTCTGGGGGTTTTTCTGTTTTCCGTCTGAAACTCTTGCAGTTGCCCACTGTCATCCATTATGATGCCTGTTGTGGATAGACAAGTTATAGTTAATTGGGAATCTTTCATTTGCCCGGTTATATCCAACTTGGTCCTTGTGGCTTACACTGTGTTCAGGCTCAGTTTATTATTGACAATTTTTAGAAAGTTTTCTATCTGTTAAACAAATTTTTGTTAAATCGTTCTTCCTCATTGAGTGTGTAGTGAGTTCTTGGTCCTTCAACACAAAACTTTACCTGTTGGAGCGCCTATTCTTTCAGTTCTTTCAAGCTGCTTCCAAGAAGAAATCTAAAAGGGAAAATTGTTGAATTGCTGTTTTATTGACCTCTCAGCACATTTGGGGAAAAAACTGAGCTTACTCCAGTGCTTTGAAACAGCATCATAAAGTTGTTATAGAACTGATTAAATGGTGCAAAGTGAAAGAATAATGACCATCATATGTACTCACAGATGTAAAAACGTAATGTTTTAACAACTATTCATCATTTTCTTTTTTTTATCTATATTTTGCGGGGGAAGATTGCCCAAATAATGTGTTTTTCAAACATAAACTGCTGTTAGACTTGATAAGATAGACCTTTGTTTTATGTAATAAAATCTAGAAGTGAAAGAGAAACACATTTTAAATAGAAAACTTAAACTACCGTATTTTCACGACTATAAGGCACATATAAACGTCTTTTTTTCCCTCAAAATGTGCGGCGCGCCCTATGTGTTACTGCGGACGTTGTTGAGTCCACCATGAGAACGTTAAAGAAGGAAGTGTGGGCGTGGACTGTGTATAAAAGAACAGGTATGTGCTTTATGCAGAACTCCTCATCTCCTCATTGAGGAAATGATGAAAGAGTGGCTGAGGGAGGTGTATGTAAGGAGACCAGGTGTTTTTTTTTCCACTCATCACCATCGCTGTTAATCTGTGACTCCATGCGTGCCCATCTCACAGCCGATGTGAAAAACATGGTGAAACAAATGAACGCTGTGCTCGCTGTTATTCCGGGAGGTCTGACAAAGGAACTTCAACCGCTCGACATCGGTGTCGTTCACACCGGACGCAGCAAGAGCAGCAAAATTGCGTCTGCTGCTTCATTTTTGCTGCTTGTACCAGTTAGTTCTGACGCGCGGCTGAAGCATCTTTGCTGCTCTGGCTGCGCGGTGCAAAAGTGTGTCTGACGCACGTTGGGCGGAGCTTCACTATCCTTTCTTTGCCTTGCAGCTATATTTGCTGTGATCAGTGGGAATAAAGTAGTTTTAATATGTGTTTAAGTGAGAAAATCCACCTGAAAACTTAATCATTGCAGTCAGTTCATCCAGATTATCATCCTGCCTTCCAATATTTTTTCTGTCGGAGCCGCTCAGACCCCCACATACCAGCGGTGCGCTGTCAGTAGGAATCCCTTCATCAGCAGCCGTTCACCGCGGCAGCTGGTAGGTGTTTTTTCATCTAAATAATCTAAGCTGCAGGCACTAGGATAATAAAAGCGAACATATTCTGCCGGCAGATTTCTGCATTTTAAGTTAATTTTTGCGTCAATAAACTGTTTCAGAGGAGTGATCACAGCGCTCTGTGTCATCAGCGATGTGTTTGTCTCACTGCCAGCTCCCAGGTTTGATTAATACTTTGTAATAAATACATGAACAAAGCACAAACATACTCAGTTTTGCTCCCGCTCTATTTTTAAATACGCAGTAGAGGTTTTTAAACGTAGTAGAGGACATGTACTGGTATATAAAACCTACCTTATGTGTGTGTTAAATACAGTAATGGCACACATAACTGACACTGTGCCTTTTAGTACGGTGCGCCTTATGGTCGTGAAAATACAGTATGGTATGTATCATCTTTTATTGTTAAAATAACATAAAAACAAAAACTTCCTCATAAGCAGTACTTAGGTACTGCAATTTGAGAATAACTAAAAACTGTGATTTTGAATAAAACAGCCCTTGTTATAGACAGCAGAAAGACTGTCTTAGCAACCAAATACTAAACCCTCCAATTTCAGGAGCCACAAAGCCATGGCTCTGACAGTCTTTGAGCTTTGTCTTATCATGACATAAGCATTCTGAATTCAGTTTGATACAGATAGTTTTCAAAACATAAGAGCAAAGATAAACTAGTGATAATCAATGCAGAAATCTTCCTGATTTATTAAAATATTGCTATGACAAAGATGTATAAAATAGCTCTTTACAGACACAACAAAAAAGATTCAGAAAAATAGGTCACCTATGAAATGGTTACAAAATGGTTCTTAAATAAAATTATAATGTTAAGTGACTGGAAACCAGCATTATACAAAACACTGGGTTGACTTTAAAAGGCTCCTTCTGTACATGTGCAAGAACAGAAGATATTTTTTTGTTTTGTTTTGTTTTATATATGTTTGCTCATTTTCTCATGTAGGTTTTTAAAGGTATACTGTGCAACTGGGGTTGATTTTCCAGCTAGGCTCCCCCCAGAGGGCAAAAGTAAAAGTGCACTGTCGTAAATATGCACAGCTGTTCTCCTGGTTTCTCCGTCAAGCCAGGCGCGGTTGTTTTGAGCTTAGCAGACAGGCGAACGCAACGAATAACTAACACAGTGAAAGTATGAACATGCACACAGAGAGAGAGAAACCATTCCATTGTTACTTACAATCGCATCAGCAGAAACGCGAGGTCCGCGTCAGCCTTGCAGCCTTCTTTTTATTTTAGCTCTCGCCATTCGGAAAAAGCTTGCCCGATGTTCACCCGTGTACGACTCCTCTCTCTGTCCAGAGCCCTTTTCCTCTTTCTTGCCTGCTCCGACATGGGCTTTCGCTGTTTTCACGCTGGTTCCGCCATGATAACTGCACAAATATCGCCACTGCGCTAGCAACGAGCATGCTTTTAACTGGGGGCGTGTAGCAGTTCTAGCCGTAAAGCAAGACCGACTCTGGAGAGACTTCTGAGCCTGTGGGTGCGGGCCGAGGGCTCCTGCAATTGCAAGTGCGGTATTTCCCCCACAGACCACCAGGGCGGCCGAGAATACCTTTGTTCAACCTGAAATGACTCATTTAATCATCCAAAACGTTATGGAACACATTAATTAACTGAAAAATGTTGCATAATATGCCTTTAATTGTGTCAATTTTTAAATAGGTTTCTCATATTTAGTTTCATGCAAAGTGGGTGTAACAAAGTCAATTTACTAACATTAAAGTGGTCTTCATTCATCAGTCTTCCAGAGAAAAGGCTTAAAGTGGTCATAATAATTGACAGGGTAATTGACTGGTCTTACTCTTGTGAAAACCACATATCAGAGATATTTATATATTTTGGATGGATGTGAATCTTCACATTTCAAGCTCACATAATTTGTTTTGTCCCTAAGGAAAAGGGACTCAGCAGTAAATGAGAGCTTGCACCACAGTACGAGCCCATTCTCTCATTTTCTGTCACAGGGGTTATATGTTGGTGGTGAGGCGAGTCAAGAGGGGCACACAACCCATGGAGACAGGAAATGAGTTTGTAGTGTTAGGGCTAAAGATCAAAATGTAGGAATGAGCAAAGACCGCAGATAATAGGTCAAAGGAATAGAAAAACCCCAAAACGCCAAAGTGCAGCGTATATTGTTGGGCAGTTTTACTGCTCTTAAGAGGGATAAGGGATGCTATTTTAAGATCATGAAATGAAATGACATGTTGTAGTCATGTATTCTATACAAAGCGATACAAGAGGTACTACATACTGAAGGAATGCAGTGTATCTACAAAGATGTTGTGCTATGCCAAAGCATGTCATCACTGATATTTCTCAAATTCTTTCTTTAATTAGAACAGAATAGAATATCCCTTTATTGTCCCACAAAGGGGAAGTTGTGGTGTTTTACATCAGCAAATTGTTATAGTAGAAGTGGTCACAAAATGTGCACCTTAAAAAAGTGTATAAAAATAAACAGATAGGAAAATAAAAGAAATAGGGTATTTTACTGCACTGTGTTTTTACAATATAAATACTCAGTATCTGGAGAATAAAAAAAAATCAATAACAGCTGTGGATATTTTTACACTAATGAATGTGTAAAAAATAGCTGTAACAACAGACATGTACAAACAAATTGATAGCAGCACAGTTCCTTACCAGACTAAGGTAGGAACTGTGCAAAAATCAGCTTGAATGTAACAACTTATTGAGGTTGTTGGAAAGAGTGATGGTTATAGAGTCTTCCAGCCTCATTAAAGGTTCATTTAGGGTGCAGCAGTCAGTCACTGAAGGAGCTCTCCAGTTCAGCACCACCTGTGATGAGACCAACTATGGCAGAATCATCAGAGAACTTTTGGAGGTTGCAGCATCAGGAGTTGATGGAGAAGTCTGCAGTGAAGGAAGTGAAGAGGAACAGTGCTGGCACTCTTCCCTGCAGGACCCCCGTACTGCAGACCAACCTATCTGAGACACAGCCCTCTGCCCTCACATACTGTGGGGGGGCATTGAGGTAGTCCAGGATCCACTGGGACATGTGCTGGTCCACTCCTGACAGCTCCAGCTTGTCCCTTAGGAGTCCTGGCTGGATGGGCTGAATAGCACTAGAGAAATCAAAGAATGTGATCCTCACAGTGCTTCCAGGTACAGAAGGCATCATCTGCCCCAATCTCAGGACGGAAGTCAAACTGCAGTGGATCCAATTAAATCTTCACCAGGGGGCGAAGGTGGTGTAAGACCATTCAAGGGTCTTCATCGGGTGTGAAGTCAGCGCTACCAGCCTGTAGCTGCTGAGGTCCTTTAGATGTTTGTCTTTGGCACCGGTGCCACACGATAGGTCTTTGTCAGCTGTGCTACGTCTACCATCCTCAGGCTCAAGTTGTACATGTAGCACAAGATGCCACACAGATCATCTGCACAACATCTCCGAAGCCTGGAGCTGATGCCATCGGGACCAGCAGCCTTTTGCACCTTGATCTTTTGTAGCTCATTCCTTACCTGTGTTGTTGAAAGCTACAAGATGGCGGGGGAGGGGGTGGGCTGTGGAGCGGAAACCTTTGGAGTGGGTGGGTAGCTGATGGTTGGGAGCTGGGAGGTGTGAAGTAGTCAGTTGTTGAAGAAGGTGTAGGTAACAACAGGGGGTTCTTAGGGTGGGGGAGGAGTGGGTGGCTGGTCAAACCTGTTGAAGAACTGGTTCAGATCACTTCAAGTCTCCATCAGCCATGGTGTTCTGACTTTGGCCTGAGATTGCCTTCAGGCTTTTCCAGATCCCTCTGATGTTCTGCTGCAGCTGATCCTCCATCTTATTCTTGTAGCTGTTCTTCCAATCCCAGATTTTCTTCACAGCTCTCAGTTCCTCCTTGTTCCCTGATCTGAAGGATTTCCTCTTCTCTTTCAGAAGTGCCTTAATCTCAGGGTTGATCCATGGTTTGTTGTTGGAGAAGTGACAATCTCTCTGATAGGCACAGTGTTTTCCACAGAGACGTTTAAGAAATTTAGCACTAATATTGTGTATTATTATACTAATTACATCCAGCATTATGAAACAGGATCTTTTACAGTTCTGCCATACATGGCATTAACATTTACATGGCAGCCCACTGCTCCCCAAGGGGGTGGGTTAAATGCAGAGAGTGAATTTCAATGCAACGTACTTCGGACAGGGGAATGACAATAAAATGCTGAGAGAAAAAAAAAGGGGCTTCTCCAGATCTGATGCAAGACTGAACACTACAGAAGATCCTTCCTGGCTACAGCATCAGTGCCTACAGCACCTGGTTAAAACATACTTTATTGAAATTGAATCAGTTTCATATACTACATGTGAACTCAAAAGCTTCATCTGTGGCAATAAGCGTTTGGAAGTTACTAATACAAATTTAAAAGTTACAACTTTGCACCGATACATATGAAAATCAATTCAATTCAGTTTATTTCTATAGCGCC
Source organism: Cyprinodon tularosa (assembly GCF_016077235.1). Taxonomy (NCBI): domain Eukaryota; kingdom Metazoa; phylum Chordata; class Actinopteri; order Cyprinodontiformes; family Cyprinodontidae; genus Cyprinodon; species Cyprinodon tularosa. The sequence continues at coordinate 754,598 of NW_024038092.1, forward strand.
AAATACAAAACAAATGTCATCTAAAGGCACTTTACAGTTCAACCAGATTATACAGTCAAATTGATTCAAAGTTTTCTATCTAAGGAAAACCAGTTGATTGCATTGACTCATTGACTCAAATACAATCCCTCACACTAAGCATGCTTGTAGCGACAGTGGAGAGGAAAAACTCCCTTTTAACAGGAAGAAACCTCCAGCAGAACCAGGCTCAGTGTGAGCGGCCATCTGCTGAGGCCCACTGGGGTTCAAGGAGACAGAAGCAGAGACACAAAAAGCAGCTGTAAAAGGCGGCCCCGTCCAGGAAACACACAGCCAGGCAGACGAGCTCCAAGCCAGCTCCCATGCCAGAGGATGAAGAGAGCACATTCACTCAGTCACGGTCAGAGAAACAGGACCACACTGGAAAACAGGCCGATCACCAGCATCTATAAACAAAGGTGTTGATGGAAGCAGCACAGCTGATATTTCTCTCCAGGATGGAGTCACAGCCAAACAGGAACAGACGTGGCAAAGCTACTCTAAGGAAAAGCAGAGAGAGCAGAAGGTTAGAGATTGAACTAACAGATTCTGCAGAATAGGAGAATAGAGAGAGAATGAAGCAGAATGATGAAATGGGGGTCCCTATGTCCTCCAGCAGTCTAAGCCTATAAGCATAACTATAGAGATAGCTCAGGAAAAAAAAATCACAAATTTACAAGTGCGAATCAAACTTACGAGTACAGTTGTGAAACTCCTCATGAAGCTGTTACACTAAAGTTGTTTGCCAGCTTCCAAATAAACAAGCTGAAGACCATTGAGCTGATGTTATTCTGCACATACGCCACCTCTGCCCAGATGTGTAACATTCTATGTAATCTAGCATCATCATCTTTGCACTTAATTACTAACTGCATTCACCTGTCTAACTCTGCCAGGTTTCTAATGTCTGCTCATCTGATCCACCTACTTCTATTTAAGGTGCTTGCATCTAGTTATCAGGGCCAGATTATTCTTGTTCTCTCTAGCAAGTGGTGAGTGTTTTTAGCATACCTGAGTGTTTCTGATTACCTGATCCATACCTGTTCTGCCTCTCAACCACTGAACCTGCCTGTTCCTGTCTGTTCCGTGCCTGAAGTGGGCTCCGACTTCTGGACCTCTGAGCCTGCCTGTGTCTGTTTGTATCCGTTTGCCTGACCTTATAATATTTTTTACAGGCAATTTTTAAAATTACATTTAGAATAAACTATATAAAGATATGATATTGTAAATCAAAGTACATTTTACTGCTTTTTGTGGGAATATGTAGCACTTAAAAGCCAGTTTTTAAGGGCATTTGGTCCTTGTCCAAAGCAAGAATTCTTTCTGCCCCCCAGTCATGCCTTTTTTGGACTTTAATTTTCTACTTTGTCTTTTCCTTTTTGTTCAGTTATTCAAATGTGAGAGTGATTTCTAAGGAGAGCAATATAATAACATGACATCACCTTGCTGTGCAGAAAATCTGACATTATAGACACCTTATTGCAGAACATAAAATATCCATAAAAACACAACACAGGGATACCTGGGTTATCTGGAAATGATAGTTCTTCTATCACAGTCAACATTCAGGAAGAAAATGCGGGATAATCCAGGATCATTTTGGGAAATCCACATTAACAATTTAGGCAGAAAAAAAAAGAAAAAAACAAAAAACAGATACATTCGCTAAAATGAGGGAACGCAAAAATAAAGAACCAGTTGTAGCGTCAAGCGTCTTCTCCTGTGCATGGTTGGCCTGTAAGCACTGGGTAGTTGCATCCTGTTAAGGTTTACAAAGATGATGGGCTACCTGGATGGGCTTTGATGCATCTTCTTCCACTACACGTTAGATGATGCATCAGGCACCATTTTTATTAACATAAAGGTTTATGTCATGGAGCTGGTCACACACTATAAGTAGGAGTGAATTGGATGTTTAAGCACAGCTGAGATCTAAGAAGAAATAGTTTTTTTTGTGTGATTAGAGCTATGCTTTGCTAAGAAACTAAAATTATTACTGAAGGTACGTTGTCCTTTGTTTGATGTTGCCTATTTGTTTTTAATGGAGCACCAAAATGAATGCTCACCCAGTGCTGCAGTATGCAACTATAACTGTCACTGCTGCTTTACCAGCCAGGCATCAATAACATGTCAGGATCCAAGTATCTTACTGCTTCTTCTATTTACGTCAAGTTAGAAACAGAAATATAAGATCTCAATGATAAAAAAACTAACTAATTTCAAATCAGAAAACCATCATCTGCATATTGTTCTAATCAGTGAAAATTATAGCATTACCCAGTATAACCCTTTTATTTAAAGACTTAGTATCAAGAAATCTAACTGCGATCCATTTTAAACAAGTTTATTTTATTATATTCATCTGTTGGAAGGAATGAGGAGGCTTTATTTCTTGATGTTATCAGTTAAATTATTAATGATGAACACAATGAATTTACATTTCTTTTGTTAAATCTTAACAAACCCATGACCATCTCCTCACCTCCAGCGACCTCCTGTGCCTCGAGCAAAATTAAAGCAAATTAGTTAAAAAAAGGAATATATTATTTAGATTTGTCAAAAAATATTTGTACCCTGAAATCTACAGCTTGCTTTCTTGACTTCTTACTGCTGAGTTAAAAAAAAGGTACTTTGGCTGCTTTGCAAGTGGAGAAATGCAGACAGGATATACTTCACTTAACACAGCAATGATCAAACCTCTTTTAAAGAAACCAATCAAGATCCATTCATAATAAGTTATTACAGGCCCACATCTATATTGTTTTTGTAAAGATAATTTCAAAGGCAGTTCTGAAGAAATGTTGACTTTATGATAAAATCAGAATCAGATACATCAATATAGCTAATAAATTTTTTACACGTATGTAAAGCAGTTTTGGTTATACAGTAAACTTCTACATGCATGCAAACACACAATTAAATAAAGTTCAATTGTGTGGTGCCTATCTTCAGCTGTCTACGGTCGAAAGGCGGGTTACACCTTGGACAGGTGGCCAGTCCATTGCAGGGTGTATAAAAATTCAATTCAGTTTATTTCTATAGTGTCAATTCACAACATGTCCTCTTAAGGCACTTTACAGTTCACCAGATCATCCAGTCACATTGATTTAAAGTTTTCAATCTAAGAAAAACCAGTTGATTGCATCGACTCATTGACTCTTCAGCAATCCCTCACACTAAGCATGCTGGTAACGACAGTGGAGAGGAAAAACTTCCTTTGAACAGGAAGAAACCTCCAGCAGAACCAGGCTCAGTGTGAGCGGCCATCTGCTGAGGCCGACTGGGGTTCAAGGAGACAGAAGCAGACATAGAAAAAGAAGCAGAGACACAAAAGGAACTGTCAATCAGCTCCACAAGCAGCATCATCCAGGAAACACACAGCCAGGCAGACGAGCTACGAGCCAGCTCCCATGTCAGAGGATGAAGGGAGCACATCCAGTTAGTCAAAAAAGGCCGATCTCCAACATCTATAAACAAAGGTGTTGATGGCAGCAGCACAGCTGATATTTCTCTCCAGGATGGAGTCACAGCCAAACAGGAACAGACCAGATGAAGCTACTATGAGAGAATTCAAAAGACATGTAATTATTAACTGACTTTGGAGTAATCAGTAAGTCAGACTGAATTATCGCCCAGAATTTCTGGGTATGTAAAAATTTAAATAACTAAAGTGATTATCCTCATTTATGCTCACATAATCCTCTTGCTGCAGCCAAGTTTCTGTAAGGCAACATAGATCAATGTGATTATCACAAATCAAGGCATTATTTTTGAAGAAAGAAATCTAATATTGAATAAACCACAAACTTTTTTTTTTTTGCCTTTTGCCAAGATTGGTGTTTTAATTTGATTAGATTTTCATGAATTACTCATTTATGAATCTTTTCTAATTCAACAGATTTTGGCATGGACAAGACACTGTCTGGATGTAGTAATGAGTGGGTAACAGTAGAAAAGCTGCAGAGAGGTTTGTTAAACTATGACAACTATGTAAAACTGCTTCCTGGTCTGCACCCTGGGTTGTTAGGGTTTTGGAGGAATAATAAATTCAGCCTAATTCCTAGTAAGAAGAGCTACACCATTCAAAGTGGGATGGATGCTGTGTCTCTGAATAAGACAAGGTTTTCCCCAAAGAGATTGCCAATTATTAATATAGTCCATTATTCACGACACCACCAGGGCAAGCAGCCGTTGAATGAAGATATGCGGCTAAACATGTCATCACTGGTCAGATAAAGGGTTTGGGGCGACTAGAAAAAACTACACAGTCCAACATTGTTTTAATACTTTGTATTTGATATCAACCATTATGACCCCGGAAAGCATTGGACTATGCTCCCTAGTGTCTCTACTGCTGTGTTTTTGACTATGGACCTCCCAATGATAAGAATGGGCATTCCAGTGAGTGCGTGACTGAGCCGGCAAAATCAGTTAGAAATGTGGACGGGTTGGTGGTGAAAGATCTAGTACTTAGCTTTCTGCGTACCGTCACCCAGCCGTTTCTTGGCTGCTCAGGAACTAATGAAGGACCATTAACTGGACATGTCCATGGTCTTGGTGGCCTCAAGCTGTTAGCTAATGGGCCTAGTCTAACTCCTGGATGTTGAACAGCCTAAAACTTGGACACTATTTCTGACAACCTTGTCTCCAAAGCTACAAAAATACTACAGTTATTACTTGTACCATTATTGCAAAAAGAGTCAGAGGAATAACTGAAAATCTGACACAGAGCAGGAGAGAGAAGAGGAAGGTTTAGAAAGTCAGAAAGAAAAGTCAAGGAAGACAGAGGCCGTTTTTCAATTCACAAGAACGCGAGTACGGACTTGTGTTCTCATCCAAGTATGTTCTTGAGAAGAACACAGGTAGGTATGGAATCAGGGAGAACAGGAGCACACAGCATAAATATGGATCAATTGGAACAAAAGCGTACTCATGACATCACCACATGCTCAGCTGGTCTGGAGCTGCATTTTACCTCCTGTATTAATAGTCTTTAGATAATAATAAATTCCGACTTTTTTCATTTAGTGGGGGAATAATATTGAACACATACAGATAAACACAAATCAAATGAACATTCACCATCTGAACCAGCGGCCCTTCACAGAGAGAGGGCTGCTGCAGATGGGCTAACGTTAGCCCTGGCTACTGCAGATGGGCTAACATTAGCCCTGGCTGCTGTTAGCCTTGTAGGTCCACTGGTTGACTTTTATAGAACAATGGCAACATAAAATAGAACTTTTAACTTAATACTTTGAGCTCTGTGAGCGCTAACCTGGAAGCTTCTACTGCCGCAGTGGATGCTGGGACAGCTGTCAGTCTGGAGAATGGACAATTTTGCTCTAATGTGTTCTGGGTAAAGAGGAACTGGCGAGAACAACATCAGGGGACTTTGTACAGGGGTAAAGGGATATGTACCAAACGCTTTTAATTTTGCTGTAATTAAACCTTTGCTTAAGAAACCACCTCTTGACCAAGATGAATTGGTCAATTATAGACCTATATCCAATATCCCTTTATTGGACAGTCACTTTATTTGGATGGGATTAAACTGATTTCAGATAATAAAGTAAAATAATCTTGCTGTTGTTTTTGATCAGGACCTGTCATTTAAATCCCATATCAAAGAGCTTTCTAGAATTTCCTTCTTTCATCTGCGGAATATTGCAAAAACTAGAAATCTCCTGTCCAGGGCTGATTCTGAGAAACTAGTCCATGCATTTGTTACCTCAAGGCTGGACTATTGTAATTCTTTACTATCAGGAAGTCCACAAACTGTAGTTAAAAGCCTTCAGCTGATCCCAAATGCTGCAGCCAGAGTTCTGGTGAAAATGAAAAAGAGAGATCATATCTATCCTATCCTGGATTCTCTTCATTTGCTTCCTGTTGTCAGAATTGTATTCAAAGATCTGACCCACATGCAGAAAACCAAACAGAGAGACCAGGGGAAGGTTAAACAGGTTTATTGAGAACTGGTAGAGATGGGTCCAGTGCTGCTCTGAATACTGGCAACCGGGACTGAAAAATTAAGGGGAAGATCCTGTGGTAGTTCAGGCTCAGTGGGAAATTTGAGCTTCGATTTGCAAAATGGAATAAAAGCAACAGGACTCATGTTTCCAGAAAAGGTGTCTTTCTCTGAATCCACTAGGCGTGGGTTGTTCCAGTAATTGACTTGCTCATTGGAGGGCGGACAGGGTTTATCCAGGTTGAGGTGTTTCCTTGAGGAACGGAGGACGTGACTGCCACTTGGATTTCCTATGGTACTTGAATGATTTCTTGTGGAGATGAATCCCCTGCTTAGTGTGAAGCTCAAACATCCTTTAGGGAAAAGTAGATCCAAAGCTCCTGTTTGAAGGAGGACTTCCTGCCAAGAGGCAAAGAAAAAAAAAAAAAAACAAGGTTAAGACTCAGGTTGACAAAAACTCAGTTTGACTCAGCAAAACTCAGCTTGGCTAGAGTACCCAAAACTGGCTAACCCTCTGGCGTCGAGGTAGTGGCAGTCAGCAGCTTAAGAGTCCTCAGGTAATGAGGCAACCATCTGCAGGTGTGTGAGAGGCTCAACGAGAACCAGGCGCCACCTGGTGGTGGAGGGAGAACACACAAAAAAACAACCCACACAAACTGGATTCCTAACACCTGTTAAATCAAGAATAGAATTTAAAATCCTCCTTCTCACATATAAAGCCTTAAATGGCCAAGCTCCATCTGATATCAGAGATCTGATTGTTCCTTATGTTCCTAGCAGAGCACTTCGCTCTCAATCTGCAGGTTTATTAGTGGTTCCTAGAATTTCTAAAAGTAGAATGGGAGGCAGATCTTTTAGTTATCAGGCTCCTCTCCTGTGGAACCTACTACCAGTTTTAGTCCGTGAGGCAGACACCCTGTCTACTTTTAAGGCTAGGCTTAAAACTTTCCTTTTTGAGAAAGCTTATAGTTGTCATGTTCGGGCGAATATGCCTAACCCACATGCAGAACACTCGGAGGCAGAAGAAAAGTTCAAAGATTCATTTAACAATAAATGTACAAAGTAGTTATGGTTCAGAGAGTAGCTTGACTGGTCACAAGAGGGTTCTGTTAGAGCACACAGGTTAATCAGATCCAGGATGTGATTTGACTGGAGGTCAACAGGAGGACAGAGAAGTTAGCGGAGGTCAAGGAATTTTGCAGTTAGAGTGATTTCAGATCTGTACCTGTTCTTGGGTGGAGCAGAGCTGCAGAGGGAAGAACCTTGAGGGTCCAGAGGCTGACGGCAGGCTGAGGGCAGAGGCGGAGGCAGAGCTTTACTAAGTGCAGGCAGATTACTGATTGAGTTTCCGGTTATCTTCTGAGAGCGGGCAGGCAGATTGTTGACAGGAACTGTTCTCCAGAGAATTTCTGAGAACTGACAGGCAGATTACCGGCAGAGAAACTCTCCAGAGTTTCAGGTTTCAGGCAGGTTCAATCTGAGGAGCAGAGAGGAGAGAAAACAGATCAGGTTCGGTTCTCAGGGGGTCAGAGTTACAGACAGGCTGGTTGGCTCAGGCTTGCTAACCTTTACTGGCAAACACTCTGGCACCGGAGTGAAGCCCTCCGCCTCCTTAAGTACGGATCTCCTGATGAGCAGATGAGGAACAGGTGGAGATCTCGTACGCCCTCTGGTAGAGAAAGTGGACAGACCTCCAGATCCCAACAATAGTTAGAGTGGCTCAGGTTATCCTGAGCCTCTTTAGTAATGCTGCTACATGTTTAGACTTCTGGAGGACATAGGGACCCCTATTTCATCATTTTGGTTCCACTGGAGGGTTCTTCCTGTTAAAAGGGAGTTTTTCCTCTCCACCATCGCTACAAGTAATCATAGTGAGGTATTGCATTTGAGTCAATGAGTCGATGCAATCAACTGGGTTTCCTGAGATAGAAAACTTTGAATCAATCTGACTGGATGATCTGGTGAACTGTAAAGTACTTTGAGATTACATGTGTTGTGAATTGGCGTTATAGAAATAAACTGAATTGAATTGAATTTGTCCGTTCTCTGTCCTCTTGTTCTTGTGAATTGGAACAGTACTAGGGCTGAGGCTGATGGCGTTTTTCAAGAACAGATTTTTCTATTTTTTTATTTTTTGGGGGGGGGATGCTTCCATTGTTGAGTACTCTGTCTAAAACTCCTATTTGACATACATATATTCCAATATGGAAACTGACTTTAATAAATAACATTTCCACTGGCGAACTGTCCAGGGTCTACCCTGGGCACCAGCACCCCTTGTACCCCGAAAATGGACTCAGAAAATGGATGGATGGATAGATACATTTTCGATTAAAAATGTTTTCTGTTTGTGATGTAGATGTCTGAGATTTACCTACTTATTATGACAAACAAAATATCTGTGTAAAATCGTTTTAAAATCTAAAACTCTAGCCAGCATTAAACAGCAAATACACTTAAAAAACCTAGGGATTTACTTACAGCTGACCGACACTGGAAGAAAAGATAGAATCAGTTGTATGTTCTCATTACCACCACAAATATACTGAAGGAGTATTGCAGTTTTTCTCAGGTTGATTGTCGCGGGGCTTTCAGAATGGGAAAGCAGGCTAATGAATTACCTGGGATTCCTATTATCTGGGTATTACAAATCCCCAGGCTTTAAATTTTGGGTCTTTCAGTGGAAAAGGGGCTTATGAAACAGCAGTCTATGGATAAAATGCTAGGGTACAACCTGAACAAGTCACCAGTCTATTGCAGGACAACAAAGAAACACTCAATCATGCACTCATGCACTCTTCCACCAAAATATATTTTAGAGTAACCAATTAACCCAATAGTCATGTTTTTAAATATGGGAGGAAGCTGCATTATCTGCAGTGACAAGTAGAACATGCAAAATTCCATGCATAAATATATTGGATTGGGAATTTAACCTTGTTGAGCCCCCTCCTTCACCATACATTGTTGATCAACCCTTTCAACCGCCTGCATCTCCTTACATGATGGTGAAAGATGATTGTAAACATTTGTGTGAGTAGAAGTCCAGTTTGGTTTACCAACCTTACCCTCATCTGACACCTTATCTGCTTTTGATTTCAGAGGCAAGACCAGGTATATCCCCTGTGACTAACACCTCTTGCCTACTTTAACCCTAGGACACAAACGTATCACTTTGACTGAACGTATACCTAGTCATTTCTTCTAAGACTGTGCTTCTTTTTTCCCTAAGGACACAGACTGATGCGACTTCCACATTCTCTATACTGTCACTTCCTGGATCCAAACGAAGCCCCAAGAACTTTAATTCAGATCCTTGACATCCGATCCTTTACATCAACTTAGAGCCTGATAAGGTTAGTAGCCTTTTTTAAATCAGTTTTCCTGAGAGTGGCTGTGTCTGAATGTTCGCCCTAACCACTATATATAGGTTATGCCACTATATAGTGCAATATTTCATTTTAGATGAGTGTCCGGAGATTATATACTGGCTACGATATAGTGGTTATGCCATTGTAGATGAGTGTCTGGAGATTATATACTGGCTACGATATAGTGGTTATGCCATTGTAGATGAGTGTCCGGAGATTATATACTGGCTACGATATAGTGGTTATGCCATTTTAGATGAGTGTCCGAATGTCTAGTGGATGAAAAAGTAGTGGACTCAAAATTTCCCACAGTGCACCTTGAAAAGTTGTGATCATCCATGGTCACTAGAAAAGCAGATATATTCCAGCTCCAACTCTCCTCGCAAAGCATTCTGGGATATATCTGCTCTGTGATCATCTGTTCAAACAGATGTCAGTTAAATGAGTTTGCTATAAAGTCCACTATATAGTCCCTGCTCTATATAGTGATGGAGGGATTTAGGAGTTAGAGGGGACATTCGGGCACTCTGCCAGGTGCTCTTACCATGACTCTGGTAAGAGCACCTGGCAGTTTCCTCTTCCCCACCAGCAAGTTTATGTAATCAAACTATGAACTATTAATAAAAAAATGAACTGAAAAAAATGTGGGCCCTCTGTTATTATAATATGTTAAGTAATCCATAACCACGAAACTGAAAGAGTATACTTTTTTCTTTTTTTCATCAAAACTAATGTTTTAAATGTAGACCAAAATTAGAGGTTAAAATATGTTTGAATATGCTTCTATGAGTTATGCAAACCTATTTTTTCCTCATACTGTCCAAAACTTATTGTAGATTTAATCAAATTTGTTTGAACTCAGAGTTCTCTTTCCCTGCAGAAGGAACACATCTCCACAGAACGATACAGACACATTCATTTTTATTTAAAGTGATGTGCTGGGTTAATTTTTGACCAACATGGCATGTTAAATTTAGGCCCAAAAGGTAATTTCAGATCTCGTCGGGTCAGAGCGTCTTTTCCCACATGTCCACTAAAAACATCTCTAATTAATGTTCCTCTTGCCCATCACGTCAATTTAGGGAGACAGATGTGTTTTCTTGGGTTTGCAGTCGTGTTCTTTTCAGATGATGGAATAAACAACTCCCAGCCAGATGTTCAATGCTCAGAATAATGTTTTGACAACAAAATCTAATTCAGACTACTCCACAAGGTCGAGCATGTGGTTGAGCATGTGGAAGATCTGTCATTAACATGAAAAAACTGAAATCCATCAGATAGATAAGATTTAAACCAGTCTAGAGCTGTTCCTTTAATTCCAACAAAATATTCAAGTCTTTCTAAAAGAATATTATGATCAACTGTATCAAATGCAGCACTGAGATCCAACAGGACGAGCACAGATACAAGTCCATTATCTGAGGCCATGAGAATATCATTAGTGACTTTCACCAGAGCTGTTTCAGTGCTATGATGAGCTCTAAAGCCAGACTAAAACTCCTCAAAAAGTTCATTATGGTGTAAGTGATTGCACACTTGTTTTACAACTACTTTCTCAATAATTTTAGATAAGAAAGGAAGATTAGATATAGGTCTATAATTGACCAAGTCATCTCAAGCAAGCAAAAGCATCTTGCTTGAGACTTCACCAATTTGTGAGGCCAATGGGGACAATGCTCTACTTGCTTGCCTGTTGTCTGTTAAACTCAACATGGTGGAGTTTTACCAAGCGGGCTACAGCTGTATTGTGGTCATTTCCAATGGAATTACATTGGTGAGTGTTAATTTGGTTGGTTAGAGCAGTGTGTTTGTGATCTGGGAAGGTTGGATGTACCCAGTTCAATCCCCACAGCCTCCACTCTGGGTTCTTGAGCAAAAAACCGTAACCCCACACTGCTTCCCGGGCATCGCACAATGGCAGCCCACTGCTCCCCAAGGGGATGGGTTAAATGCAGAGGACTGAATTTCTCTGTTGTGCAAAAATGGGGGAAGCGGTGGGCAGGGACAATACTAGGACCAGCTACAATGGTGGAGGCTGATCTGGACCCACTCTGACGCTAGGATGATGACCAATGATGAATAATTCAAGAGTCTTAAGGGCTAACTTAAAAATACCTTTTAAAATGACTCCCAAGAACCTCTTTGTCTCCCCCTGCTTTTCTTCAACATACATCACAACAACAGACAGTATTTGATTGATTGACTCTTCTGCCATTGGCTCCACTTAGCTCACATTTTGCTGTAAACAATGTAATGTCACTATTGACATTGCCAGAAATGCTTTTTTTCTACAATTCTCTGAATGCACCTCTACATTTGGATAACATGTACATTTCTCTGCAGTCGTTTCATTTACAGTCGGTGTAATCGCACCATTACGGAGGACTGACCACTGACTGGCCTGTACTTTAGTGTTGCTTCATTTCCTGGGTAGACGATCAAGTCTGAGGACCCCAAAGTACTTCATACTACAATCACCCATGCATACAAACCCTCAAATGCCAATGGTGGCAAGCCATATTATAGCCACAGCTTCCATGGGGCACACTGACAGAATCAAGGCTGCTTTACATTTGGCCCCACCAGGCAGTGTGACAACCTAAGGCAGGCGAAAAAAATTAAATATCTTTTATTTAGAAAACAATAAATGAGATGGCAGAAGAACGGCTCATGCTTGAAACAAACCAGTTAAAGGTCTCTCTTCTTTCAAATTCAAGCTCTGATTGGTTCAGTTGAGTTGCTTTTCATATTTAAGCATTTGCCCTTTACAACTTGCACCTCTGTGAGAACCGTCAGAAGTAAGATGAACAGGATGGAAGAAATTAACATAAAGTATTAAAGCATCTAAGCAGATGAAAGTTCCCTTTTCTCTTTAGGGTAGTTTTAATTGTTATTTATGTTGTCCCATTTTACAATCACTTTATCTAATCATTGAATACGTCTAAATGTGGTGCAAAACTAACTTCAACTCATTTTTCCAGCAATTTCCTTTAGTGTTTTATCCTAAAAATACTGGACTGGTACCAGTTAAGCATGTGTTGTCATCACAGGGATCATGGACTCCAGTAGAGAGAAGGAATGGATAGCCTTTCTTTTTAACATTTTGAAACTTGAGCCAAGCCATTTGACAGTTGCATACTTTAAAGAATGGCAGGGGGCTGGGTGTCTAAAATGCCTTTAACAGTAGGGATCCGTTGAAACAATTACAATAAATGTACGGTAGGAGCCCTTTCCGCTTCATACGGGATTTTTCTAAATTCGCCAGTCTAGTTCAAGTTGTGCCAACTAATTTGTTTGGCAAATTAGCTTTAGCATGTCTCGCAGCATGATTCAACGCTTACAACAATTGGAGTCAAATTGTTTTTGAGTATTTGTGTGTCTGGGATCGTGATAAATAGCTCGTCTGAAAATTGGGAAGCACGGCTTTAGCTATCAAATTAAACGGTTTTTAATCAGTTGGTGTTTTTATTGGTGGCCCAGTGCGGGTTCAGTTGTGCTCAACGTCGACAATAAAGGAAAAAATAAAGCACTTTTTTAATTGAAAGTGCTTTGATACCTCGGTTGAATAGCGGTATTAAGATGGTATTACTTCTGCTTGTGTTTTTTTTTTCGGGTTTGTGTTTTCTGAGGGAGATTGAATTTGTGGGTAGCTGCCCTTTGTCGCAAAAATTTGACATAACTTTATTTTTTTTTTCATGTATTTTCGCTGTTCATGTGCATTTTCTTAATTTCCAAGCAAGACACAGCAATGGTTTGGTCATGCGTTGGGTTAACAGAACATGATAACAAAAGATAAAGACAAAATAATTCATTGTTTATATGTTATTCAACTGACTGACATACTTTGTCATACATTTTATTTTTTTTTTTTGTTGTAAAAACACTAATTCCTCTAAAGGATTAAAAACTTTTTTTTCCTATAATTTATTTGTGATTTTATTGTTTTCCATTTGAAATAAGAAATATATTTTAACAGATGTGACTTTCAAGAACTGATTTCAAGTGAAATTGGCTTTTAGTTTCAGTTCATATATTCGGTCTCTTTACTATAAACATTTAAAAATAAGCATGAGCCATCTGGTTTATCAATCAAATCACTGTGTTTTTTTGGTTCCTAACAGAAATCAGAAACTGTTCAGTGAAATAGAATATTTAATGATGAGGGTTTCTGTCTCCTCTCTTTCCTGAATAACCTCTAAAGCTAAGCAGGGACTCAAAGTGACACACTCATTCTTTCTGGGTCGAAGACAAAATAAATGTTTGTTTGTGTAAATAATGGATCCTGTCCTTGTCGCACACCTGTCCTGATGGATTGAGCTTTATTTTCAAATACGGTACTGGTAGGACGGAGTCTAATTAACACACACACACACCTACACACACATTTACGCACAGAAACACATTCAAACATGCACATACATATTGAACAAATGTCAACATATATACATTTCCAAGACATTATAGACTTTTATTTACATTTTATATTATAGACATTTTCCTTATTTATTAAAATGATTTAGAATTTTTTTATCTAAATCTAAATTAGATCACATAAACAAATATTCAAGCATGTTCCAAATTACAATGTTACAAAGGGGTGTTGTAAACCCTATACATATATATGTATATATATATATATATATATATATATATATATATATATATGTATATATATATATATATATATATATATATATATATATATATATATATATATATATATATATATATATATACATATATACACACAGATAGATAGATAGATAGATAGATAGAATATTACATATTAAATATATATTTTTTGTTTTTATTGAACACATTTTCTTATTAAAAAAAATTTTTAAGCATAATCTTAACAAGGAATATAGTGTTATATATTTTTTTTAGGAAAGAGATTTTCTTATAACAACCATTGGTAAAAGCATATATTTAATAATGAATAAAGTGTTAAATTTAGGTTGACATATATTTGGATGATATCATCACACAAATAGTGATTTTGGATACAGAGAGCTGTATATTCTGCAGATCTAAGCAGCATAAAATAAATAGAGAAAAAAACAACAACAATTATTCAAAAGAGAATTCTGGAAATTCGCACTGTTGAACTTTATTCCGGTGTGGTGCATTTACGTAAATGTATTGTTTGCTACAATACTTTTTACTAACTGTAGGAGCACAAAACCTGCTGTTTTGTGTCATGTAGATAGGTACCAAGGTCCTTCCTAAAGACAACTTTAATATTTAGTCTGGTTCAAGTGTCTCATAAATATCTTAATATTTGGAGACACAAGGAATGGATTAAAATTGAAATTAAACTCAAAATATAAAAAAAAAAGGTTTTATAATTCAAAAGATTTATAAAACCTTCATCTCCAGCTCAAAGCAGGGTTGTACATAATACTGTGCAATGAAACATAACTAATAATTTATAATTATTCAGTGTAAAAGCTGATTTAATTAAAGCTCTAAGACTATTGCTAAATAAATTATCCTAACTGTAACAAAAAAAAACAACATTAAATGAACCAAAAATTGGATTCACATGAACATTTTCATGAGAAACACATTTACAGAATAATATAAATCTATATTTGTTTAATAAATCTTATATATCCATTTTATAAATTTTACAGCTGATTTAAAAGAAATAAATTTGTCTTTTGATATTTAGGTTTCTCTTTAATATTTGGCATGCAAAACATTTTCTTAATAATCATAAGAAAATCCTGAATTTATTTTGAAGCTCTCATAGTAACATCAGACTACTTTATTATTATTTTTTTTAACGGTGTGTTTAAAGCTCTCGTTGTTGTATCATTCTTTAGCTCCCTTATCAGATTGACGAAAAGATAATCAGCTATGTTATTTCAAAACATTATTTCTTTTAGACAGTTTGAAAATAATCTGTCAATTCAGTTTAACAGTATTTATGTTTTTCTGCTTTGTTGCCCAATAGACACTGATAAATGGACCAAGGCTGTTTTAAACGGGATAAAATCCCAACGTCATTTATTGTCTTTGCTTGTTTTCATGATGTCTAAAAATGTAGCTGATGTTGGTCTAAAACTGAGGAAATAAAAGCTGTCTATATTCCACATGCTTTTTAATCAGGTCAGTTTGGACCATCTTTATGTAGACAAAGCTCATTGGATTTATTTCCTGAGTTGTCGTCAGTAATTTTGTATATATAGGGCTTCAGCGTCTGTTCTTGCAGTTTTATAAATGTCCTGCCTTACCTGGAAAATGAATTATGTGTGATTTATGTGAATAAAAGATAGGTAGAAGAGGGATGTTTAGGAGTTATATCTGTAAGATATTTGTTTTTAAAAGTTATGTAAATGTACTTTGAATTCTTACCAATCTTACCAATTCTCTGATTTGATATTTTTTTAAATAAAAGGGCTAACTCAATTTGTTTGTATGGTTTAATAAATATATTATTTATTCATTTATTCTGTGACCAAGCATTAAGAAAAGGTATTCTGAGACTGTTATTTGAATTATAGATTGGGAACCTAGTTAAAAAAGTTTAAATTTAGCACCACAGCAGGAACATGTCATAATATTATCATGCGGAATTAATATAATTAACAATTGGCAAAGCAAGTTTATCTAAACAGCACAATTCATGCTTAACATGAATTAAACAATAAAATAGAGGAAAAATAAAAGCAAGTAAAGATAAAAAAAAAACAAGATAAAAGCAGTTAGTAAAACAAGTAAAAGACTTGGACCAGAACCACATGATAATTCCTCAGTTAGCAGTTTAACTCCAACAGTCAAAGGCAGCTCTAAACTAACGGGTTTTTAACTCTGACTTCTAAGAACTCGGGCTTTCAGCTCTTTTGTAGTCTGCTGGGAGTTTGTTCCAGATCTGTGGAGCATAGATGCTGATTCTCCATGTTTGGTTCTAGTTCTGGGTGGACAGAGTAGGCAGGAACTAGAAGACCTGAGTGGTCTGGGAGGTAGATCCACTGAAAACAGATCTGATATGGTTTGAGGTGCTGATCTATTCAGTGATTTCTAGACTAACAGAAGGATTAGTCCTTCTGGTAGTCTACGTAGGACAGAATGAACAATTCAGTCCATTATTAAAATCTATTCTCTATGACGGAGTATTAGGGCCAGATTTTTTTCCCTTCTATTTCGAGAATAACGTCGTAACATTATGAGAATAAAGTTGTAAAAGTTACGAGAATAAAGTCGCAATGATAATAGTCGTAAAATTATGAGAATAAATTTGTAACATTACGAGAATAAAGTCATAAAATTAGGAGAATAAAGCTGTAACATTACGAGAATAAAGTCGTAAAATTATGAGAATAAAGTAAATGTATGAGAAAAAAGTCGCAATGTGAATAGTCGTAAAATTACGAGAATTAAGTTGTAACATTACGAGAAAAAAGTCATAAAATTAGGATTGTAACATTACGAGAATAAAGTCGTAAAATTATGAGAATAAAGTAAAAGTATGAGAATAAAGCTGTAAAATTATGAAAATTAAGTCGTAATATTAGGAGAATAAGGTCCTAAAATTACGAGAAACAAGTTGTATTTTATGACAGCTCTTACAACTCTTTGTTCCCTAAAATGAGGAATGTGGAGCATCAAGTGAAGTTATACTTTGGCTCTGGTTATATAAATAAGGAAATCTTTTAGCAGCAGCATCAAATAGGGCAGGATGTCAAAGGTGGCTGATTGGTGGAGCTGGTTAGGCCTTCATCTGCTGGGCGGAGCTCCAAGCTCTCTTTCTGAAACGGGTTGTGATATGATGACTTCATTCTAGTAATATCACGACTTTATTCTCAAAATGGAAGAAAATTAATTTTCTAGTCTGGCCCTAATACTCAGTGGTAATTCTCTGAGCTCTGAACAATAATGAAACTTTCATGTCTTTGTTAAAACTCTTTGAAGTATCAACAATAACAGCTGCTACAGTAAAGTAGATGCCATATGCATCAGAGATGTGTGCTGTCTTCAGCACCATTGCCACTAAAAGTATCTGTGGGGAGAAAAGGCAAAAACAAGTTATGTATGTCTTAATTCAGTGATCTGCTCTGTTATTATTTCATTAGAGATATCTGATCTGATGGTATTTGTTACATCAAGATGTAACAATGTCTTCAAATTTACAGAGATCAACATTAGCTGAGATTTAACAGATCAATTGTATGACTTTCAGTAGGAAGCTGTGTAACCGGCTGCATTCAAAATATTGCCCTTTTCTAGTATATAAGGAAAAGATAAAACTTCTAAGCAGTCATGAAGGCTCATGAATGCGATATGTGTCGTACACTGAAATCAGCAACTGAAAAAAAAATATGGGCCAGTGAGCTGCACTTGAAATTCCCTATATGACTTCTTTTCCCTCTTCATGGAGGTCAGAGGTTTGATTAATTTATGGCCAAAAGCTCTCATCACAGTACTTTTGATGTGGAGTGCCAGAAAGAGTGTGGGTTAAATGTCTAATGCGTAATTACAAGTGCTTAACATATCCAGTTTAGGGCCCTTGAGAACAACCCAGGCCTACAAGAGCACACCTCATATCTTGACCCATCATGTCTTGATCTATTATCCCTTTGTTTCCCCAACCTTACTTGAATGGGATCAAACTCCCAAGAGGTTCTGAGTAGTAAAATGTTATGAATGCTCTTTGTGTTAGCTTGATTGGCAACATTAAACAGGGTATTTCATAACAGAAGGGAATTTTGCAGAGTTAATTGCGTAATCTTTTGTTCTCTGAATTTTTATTTTACCTATTTGGAATTTCATTATAAGTCTTTTTCCACCTTGCTAACATGCAAATCCCCCTATGCCTTCTGAACATAGGGGGGTTTGGCATGTTCAGATTAACAAAGGATCAGAAACAATCCTCCAAATTTTTACTTATGTGGATTTTACAGTCAACATTAGTTCCTGCAGATTTTCTTTAAATTCCATGTTGCAAATCCCTGTATTTGTTCGAGACGTAGTGACTGTGGACGTCATTAGAATTGAACTCAGTGTCATCCCTTTCTGCTGGAGAGTAAAAAACATAGCAATGAGAAAAAACTTTCTCGTGACTCAGCGAGTCTTATGCTGCTCTATCTGGTGATGCATTAGTTAAGAGGAGCCCTTGTTTGAGTTTGTTTTCAGATTTCCATAAATGTGTTTGATCTTAATCTCTAATCTCACACAAGTACTTAAACACATACACACAATTTTGCAACAGTCATTGCTTTGTTGGTGTAGTACTTCTAAATGCTTGCTGTCAAACAGGATGATACAAGGTGTCAGCAAAGGCCGGGCCAAAAAATACAAACATTTGACCTTATCAAAGTCAGACACAGAGAGAGAGAGGAGGAGAGAGAGAGAGAGAGAGAGAGAAAGAGAAAGAGAGAGAGAGAGAGTCCCCTGCCTCTCGTAACCGATAATAAACAAAGTGCTGGCTATAATTGTTCTCCAGGATCTGTGGCGCCTGTTGCCCTGTGGAAGTGTGTGTATGTATGCTCTTGTGTATTATAGCATATTGAACGTCATTAAAATTAATGATGAGAGGTTGATGTCACCAGTTTGAGTGATGGAGCGAGAGAGTGAACGAAGGAAAAAAGTCAGATTGTGAATTAGGATATGAATGAGTGTATAAAGGTGTTTTGTTTGCATCAGGCAATGATTTATGGGAGAGTAAAAGTTAAAACGGCCGGAGTGCGAGCAGAAGAGAGGAAAAGCATGGAAGAGAATTTTGAGACACTTGAGCATAAATCATTACTGGAGTCTTCTCCCAAATGGACTCTGTTATCTTTTAGCTTACTTGGAAAAGACAAGTGGAAAAATAGACTATTAACATCGAACCATGACCAGGTTTTGGTGATAAAATGTAAACATATGATGAGAAATCAATGAAACCAGCTAAAATGAATACTTTTACTGGGTCGATTGATGAATATCTTCAAATTTTTGCTTTTCTTTGAGTTGTTGAGTAAAAAAAATTTTAAATGGAGCCTTTATGATTACTCGCCTTCATCCGCCTACGACAAAGCCAATCAGCTTTGAGCTGCGCCTCCACGAAAACAATCAGCATCCAATGTTCATCTTAAAAGGCCTCTCATCCGCAACTCATCTGCTACCTATTGCGCAGGTGGTGGATTCGCTGTGTGACTTCATTCAGATACACCGTTTCAACCCCCCTCCATCCCCTCCTCCACCATCGTAGCTAAAGCTTCATCAGAGCGTCATTCCTCCCAGACTCTTACTGCGTTCCTCAGCTCATTTTAACCAGTCTGGCAGAGGACTGCCATGTCAAGCCTGGTTCTGCCAGAGGTTTCTTCCCTAAGGGGAGTTTTTCCTCTCCACTGTCGCTTCATGCTTGCTCATCATCCACAGGTTCTCCCAACATGTGTTATCCAAGCTGGACTTCCATCTGAGTGAAGCTCTAGTATCAGCTCACCCATCATCTCCCCATAAAGCTCAGCAGACCGTCTCTCTAACCAGCAGTCTACAGACTGACCAAATTCATCTATCTCCACTCCACCACCGCAACTACATTTTCAACTTCTTGTCATAAATTTCTTTACCTTTTTTTCCTACCATATGCTCCTCCAAATACGCTAGATGGCTTAGATTCAACAAACGTTCTTGAATTCAGTAAATTATCCTCGAAAATGTTCAGTGGTATCGCACTGAAGATGAAAAAGAGAGATTTCACCAATTTGGATATCGAGGTTCTGCTGACTGAGATCTGAGCAGCAGAATTAAAGGACCGCAATAATTTAAGCAATAAGGAATAAATAACAAGAGCGGTTACACTGTTACAGAAGCAGAAATAAAATAAAATAAAAACAATAATGAAAAATAATGGGCTGCACTTTGATGCAGTGGGTAGAGCCGTGGCCTTGCAGCAAGAAGGTTCCTGGTTCGATTCTTGGCCTAGGGTCTTTCTGTTTGGAGTTTGCATGTTTTCCCTGTGGGACTAAAAAACAGGACAGTTAGGTCAACTGGATTCTCTAAACTGTTCTTAGGTGTAGATGCCTCTCGCTTAAATCCTGCCAGAGATAGGCACCAGCCCCACCGCAACCCTGATAGAATAAGCGGCAGGAGATTGATTAAGATAAAATAATTTGAACCAAAAACAGCTGGAACAAAAGTAAAACAGTTAATAAAATCAACTAGAGGAGGCCAGATGTGCAACATATGATGTAAGTGCTTAATACCAGTTTGTCATCATCAAAACATTCAGCAAAATCTTAATTTAATACACACACTCCTATTTATGTACATATCCAGACCATCTCTCTCATCCCTACATCACACTTTTCATCTCTCTTTCATACGACTCATTAAAATTAAAATCTTAACTACAAAACTCTAATTGGACAGATTAAGACAGATCCAAACATTCCATATTTTAAGTAATAACAACGTCAAGTAGCCGTCTGACTGTTAGAAAACGCTGCTAAAACTTCTTTTTAAAATCTCTGTCCATTTTCTCTTTCACATGTTATGTCAATAGTATCCTGGTCTCTCACTATTCTTTCCTTTGATGAAATGACAATAGATTAAACCAGTGTACCTTGGATACAGACATGCCAGCTGCAGGTGTACTCACCAATTCTGTTATCAGTCAATAAAAATGTATTTTATAATTGCAGAATGTATTAATACATAATGATGTAACCTAATAAAACAAATGTGGTCATTTAGTGAAAAAACAGCTTTGGATAACAGCTGACTGATATGCAAAACTCCTACACTGCAAAAGCAATCTTAAAATGATTTAAAAATATTCTTAAAGTAATAGTATACCCTTTACCCTTAATTTAAGTGGGTAAATAACATCTCCCTATAGAATTAATATGTTTGGACTTAAAAGAAGATAATCATATATTAGGCTCTTGAAATAAGAAAATGCAATAGTTTTTTTCTTTTCTTATTTCAAATGTAAATTGAAATTTAAGAAAGAAATTGTTCTTTTGAACACTTCTTGCATGAGGCCCAATGACATTCACAGAGAAATTTTCTAAGAAACATTCCTTACACTTTTACACTTAAAAATATAAATCAAAAGCTTTTGTCATGGCCTTTTCATACATCCGTGGATGCTATACATTTCCCTGAAGGAAAGTTAGGGGAAATACCCCCCCTTTACAGAATTGCATATGTACCCTAGACAATGACTGATGCAAATGCTACTCAAGTGCATAATCCCATCATATCTACATCGTCTGTCTGCACTGGGACACTGCCTGTCTGTCTTACCTCCAAACACACACCTCTGGCCTACTTTAAGATTTAGTTAGCTAATAATTAATCATAACAAAGAATAATTAATTACTATAATTAATCATTGCTAATAAGTATTCTGTCACTTGGGGGAGCTCTACATCAAATAAGAGGAATATGTATGTGATATGATTTCACATGTGCAATCAGCCAAGTTTTAATGTTGTACATATTGTACAGATGATCATATTGGTTTTAAAACAAAGCAAACACATTTCTGAATGATAAGAACTAAGCCCAAATTAATAAAATGACAGAGCATGGTCTGCAGAGTTAGTTGCTACAGACCTCCACAGTTCATGTTGTGTTCAAATTTGCTCCACAGAGAGCTATATGGAATAGGCTATAAGGCTAAGCAGCTGAATCAAGACTGAAACACCCAAGTGCAGCTGAAACCTTCTCCAGCACCACTGATTTTAGTGCGGTAATGAACGGTTTGGAAAAATCCAACAGAATGGGAACTTGGCTGACCGCTATGTTTCAGCTACAGTATTTAGTACAGGTTGGATTATGGTTTGGACGTGTTTTTGGAAACTTTGCTTGAGTTAGAGTACAGCTGTTAATGCGTCTTCAGAGCAAGATAAGAACAATTTATTAATTAATTACCTCTGATGGAACTGACAGGAATGCAAAGAGTATAAAGTTACAGGCTAAAACACAGCATCCCCCCGGTGGTTGCAGCTGATGCTGACTTCCTAAATGGACTGAACAATGTATTTGGAAGGTTTGAGGCACTAAACGGCACTCCAGCAGTGAAAGCTGTTCCCAATCAGGGTGAGGAGGCACTCTGGCCCAACACAGCTGATGGAAGACTCTGAGGAGAGTCAACCCATGGAAAGCCCTGAGCCCCAATAACATCCCATCCAGGAAATACACAGCCAGGCAGATGAGCTCAGAGCCAGCTCCCATGTCAGAGGATGAAGAGAGCACAACCAGTCAGTCACCGTCAGAGAAACAGGACTACACTGAAAAACAGGCCGAGCTCCAACATCTATAAATAAAGGTGTTGATGGCAGCAGCACAGCTGATATTTCTCTCCAGGATGGAGTCACAGCCAAACAGGAACAGACCAGATGAAGCTACTATGAGAAAAAGCAGAGAGAGCAGAACGTTAGAGATTGAACTAACAGATTCTGCAGAGTGGGAGAATAGAGATAGAATGAAGCAGAATGATGAAAAAGGGGTCCCTATGTCCTCCAGCAGTCTAAGCCTATAGCAGCATCACTATAGAGATAGCTCAGGATAACCTGAGCCACTCTAACTATAAGCTTTATCAAAAAGGAAAGTTTTAAGCCTAGCCTTAAAAGTAGACAGGGTGTCTGCCTCACGGACTAAAACTGGTAGTTGGTTCCACAGGAGAGGAGCCTGATAACTAAAAGATCTGCCTCCCATTCTACTTTTAGAAATTCTAGGAACCACTAGTAAACCTGCAGATTGAGAGCGAAGTGCTCTGTTAGGAACATAAGGAACAATCAGATCTCTGATATCAGATGGAGCTTGGCCATTTAAGGCTTTATATGTGAGAAGGAGGATTTTAAATTCTATTCTGGATTTAACAGGAAGCCAATGAAGAGAAGCCAGGATAGGAAAGATATGATCTCTCTTTTTCATTTTCATTAGAACTCTGGCTGCAGCATTTTGGATCAGCTGAAGGCTTTTAACTACAGTTTGTGGACTTCCTGATAGTAAAGAATTACAATAGTCCAGCCTTGAAGTAACAAATTCAAAAACAACACCAAGATTTTTTACTTTATTATCTGAAATCAGTTTAATTCCATCCAAATGAAGTGACTGACTAATCAGCTTATTTTTCAATAATTTTGAAAAATAATTTTTTTGTCTGCATTCAGAAGGAGAAAGTTAAGAGTCATCCAGGTTTTTATGTCTTCAAGACATGCCTGTAATCTATGTAATGGGTTAGCTTCATCTGGATTTATAGACAGATATAGCTGGGTATAACAGTGAAAACCAACCCATGATGTCTAATAATTCTACCAATTGGGAGCATCTATAAAGTAAAGAGAATTGGTCCTAGCACTGATCCCTGTGGTACTCCACAAGTAACCTTTGAGCATGTTGAAGTTCTGTCATTAACATGAACAAATTGAAATTGATCAGATAGATAAGATTTAAACCAGTCTAGTGCTGTTCCTTTAATTTCACCAAAATATTCAAGTCTTTCAAGTCAACTGTATCATATGCAGCACTGAGATCCAACAGGACGAGCACAGATACAAGTCCATTATCTGAGGCCATGAGAATATCATTAGTGACTTTCACCAGAGCTGTTTCAGTGCTATGATGAGCTCTAAGAAGATTGGATATAGGTCTATAATTGACCATCTGGGTCAAGAGACGGTTTCTTAAGCAGAGGTTTAATTACAGCAACCTTAAAAGCCTTTGGTACATATCCCTGTAACAGAGATAGATTAATCACATCTAAAATGGAGGAGGAGATCAAAGGGAATACCTCCTTAAATAACCTGGCTGGAACTGAATCTAACATACAAGTTGAAGGATTAGATGAAGACAATAATTTTGCTAACTCTGAAAGTTCAACTGGATCAAAGCAGTCTAAACCCAGTTCAGATTCCATGACTACCTCAGATGCTGCCCCACCCTCCAGAGACAAACCGATCACACATAGATGCTAATGCTAATGATTTTATTTTTAATAAGATCAATCTTATTTATAAAGAATCCCATAAAATCATTGCTGCTAAGAGCAGGTGGAATGGACGGTTCAACAGAGCTATGGCTCTGGGTGAGTTTGGCAACTGTATTAAAAAGAAATCTAGGATTATTCTTATTCTCCTCTACTAATGAGGAGACATAAGCTGCTCTTGCTTTACAAAGGGTCCTCTTATACAGCAGTAAACCATTTTTCCAGACTAGGTAGGATTCCCGTAGGCCTGTGGAGCGATATTTTCTCTCCAGTTTCCTAGCATTTTGCTTCAAAGTGCGTAGCTCTGCATTAAACCAAGGAGCAAGCTATCTATTTTTAACGGTTTTCATTTTCAAAGGAGCTGTGTTGTCTAAGGCAGTACGCAGAGATCTAGCAACCCCATCAACAAAATCATCAACCTGTCAAAGGGAATAAACTAAACCAATTCAATTGGCAACACTGGAGATCCCATGCCACAACCATGCTTCTGTCTGTCAAAATTATCCCTGAACTTGAAATAGGTTGTGGAAAGTAGGGTTCAGATCTGGTCCGCAGTGAAATTGGTCCTTTTGTTTAGGTCGCTGTCTTGTTTAAGACATTTACTGACTGTTTCCACTGCCTCTGATATATCAAATTGAAAAGTGACATGAAATCAATAGACACCATCTTTAAATGTTTGACATTGTTTGCAACGTCTTTGGAGTTTTCAATTTAATGTGGTGTGTTTCCCATCAGAGGGGCTAAGATATTAGTAAGCTTTTTAGCAATGTATGTATGTTACTGAGTTAATGCTACTAAAAATGGGTCTGAGTGGTGTTCCTTCCCTGTGAATTTTTGGGAGTCCATATAAGCATTAGTTAGCAGCTGGCTTGCTCAAGTGGTAAGTCACCTGTCCTGCAAACAGGAAGCCTTGGTTTGTATCCCAGCTGGGGGAATGAGCTGTCAGTGTGGGTCCTTTGACAAAACCCTTCATGCTAATGCCTGCTTTGGGGAGTGGCGACCTAGTGGTTAGGGTATTGCGCTTGGAATCTTGAGCTCAAGCTGCACTCCCACAGACTGCCACTTCAGCTCTGTGAGCTAGACCCAAAACCTCCACACTGCTCCCCAGGCGCTGCACAATGGCAGCCCACTGCTCCCCAAGGGGATGGGTTAAATGAGCTAATTTAGATGCTCTATACTTGTGACAGTGTAATGACAATCAAACGCTTGAAGAACAAGAAAGACGAAACATGAAATGTCTTCACCTGGATATAATCAAAAATAAACTGAACAGTTAATTACCTTGTCTTTTTCTTGTAGTTTTAGGTAGTCTGTGATTTTCTTTTTGCAGGCGTTTTTTGGATCTCTTTTCAAAGACTCATAGGTGTTGGGGTCTCTAAGTAGAGTTATATTTTTTTCCTGGAAGTGTTGAGGACCATGGTGCATCTTCCTTTGTCTGCTGGCAATATGGTGCTGCTTTGTTCCTGGCAAAGAGATGTTATGGCTTTCCTTTCCAGCGGTGTGAGATTTGAAGGACATGGTTTGGTGTTTGGCGCTGGACTGGGTAGCTGTTATATTCATCCTGAGTTTTTCTTCCTCCGTTTCAGCCAAGTTGTTGTTCCTGATGGCAGATTCAGTGGCAGTGATCAGCTCCACAATAGGTATTTCTTGTGGAAAGCCATCTATGGCTTTGTCAGCAATCTGCTAGACAGGTTTTCAACCCACTTGTCCTGGACTTCAATGTTGGTGTCCCCCTCCTGTGGTATGTTGGTATCTTGGTTAATTGCTACTTTCTGTTGTAATTAATTGAATTTAGCTTTTTGCCTTTCTTTTTTTTCTGGTGCTGTGAAAGCTGGAACTTAAAAGATTATCATGTTTTATTTCTTTTTGGGGGAAACAAGAAAATGTACACTCGTTGCCTACACACTCTTTACAGAAGTGAAAGTTTTCTCCTGATTTTTGAAACAAGAAGCCATGATGGGATGCTTATTGCGTGCACACACACAGTCCCCCCAACACACACATGCACAGACCTTTAAAAGAAACAACTTAACCTCAGAGAGTTGATCCTTGCTAAAACCTACTGAAATATGAAAGACCTGGCGGGAGGAGACGAGGAGGAGATTGTATGCTGGCTGTACAAGCAGCACCAAGATGGAAAAGAGGGGGGATGGAGATGCAGATGCAGTGAGTGAATATTAGATAGGAGAGACGAGGTCATAGAAAGGTCTGGGACATGTGCTGTGTCAGTGCCTTTGTGTCATCAGGGACCTTCTGTGGCTATGTTATATCAGGGCTAGGTTGAAATTCAATTGAAAATTCAAATTGAAAATCAGTCATTTTTTGGAAATTTACAAGCATTCTTCAGCATACAGAAATATATATATATTAACCCTAACAGACCTGAATAGGGATTAAATCAACTTACTTAGAGTTTACTGAATATACTTCTAACCTCAAATGAAATACATTTTTTTTTTTACTGTTTCATATTTAATTTTAAAGTGCAAATATATTTTAGAGCCTGCACACCTCAAACTTTTGAAAGCATAAAGCATGAATAAATCACAGTTTGCCTTTTCTAATGATTTGCTGACTTAGAAACTTTAAAAGGCAATGTTCTGACACAAAAAATATCTTTGGAGGCCTTCACTGTCTAACTAAAAGGCTTGAACCATGAATGATGATGGTATTTTTGGCAAGAGCAGAGGCAATATCTTGTTGTAAACAGCAAGATAATTATTGTTAAAAGTATGTAAGTGACTGGAGCTACTGGAGTATTGTGCTCTACCTTTTGCCGTGTCAAGAAGTGAATACTTTACCCAAATATATTCTGAATAGAAAACATTGGTAACCTTTGTAAGCTTTTAACTGGTAAAGAGGTCAGGTTTCTCCTCCAACCAAAGCCAATAAAACATTCAGATGCAACTCCACTAACTGTACGATAAAAACCATATCATCTAAGCTTTGATTTGTGCTCACTACAGATGGCATTACTCAGAACAGAGGACCCAGTATTCAAAGCGAGACTGACAATGGGATTATTTATAAAGCGTTTATTGAATAAACGTGCTGTGGATCTGCAGTAGCAGCGGCAATGGCGTCTGAGGTAGAAAACTCTTGAAAGACGAAACACAGGTTAGTGACCATGATAACCTGATGGAGGAAGATATGAATGCGTGAGTCACCAACCTAGTTTAGAGTACAGTGTTTGCCCAGAGAAAGAGACTGATACCAGCCGGTCGGCTGACAAGGTGCAGCTGTTGCCGCACAGAGAGTTCTAGACGCCGAAACCCAATTACAGAACTGACAGAAGATCAGACCCAAGCATACAGAGGTAGGCGTCAGGTTTGACCCAAGTGCAGAGATGGAAGATGAGGTGCTTCCTTGCAGGTTTAATATCCAAAAAAGGGGTGGCAACTGAGGCAAAAAAAGCACAAAAAAATAATTCAGAGAATCGAGTACTTGATGGCTTCAGGGATACATGAGAACTCAAATACAACCAGAAAACAACTCAAAATGGAAATTAAACCACTTAAACTTAAAACTTTATTTTAAGTTTAACTTTAAATTTAACAGAACCAAAACCATCACAGAAGGCAGGATAATCGAAAGGGCGAAGTCAGAAGGTAGATCCAGCTACAGTCCAAAGGCAGAATCCAGCAGGAGTCTGAAGACAAGTCAGACAAAAAACTCAGAACAGTGACAGGCAGGCTCAAAGGTCCAAAGAAAAAATGGGTCAGGATCAGGCAATCAGAACACAATCAGTAATGCTACAAATTTCACACCAAAGGATCAAGAATAATCTGGCGCTGATGACGGGGAGCAAGCAGTTTAAATAGAAGGAACCTGTGGATATGATGAGCAGTAATGAGAAACTGGGTGGAGCAATGCAGGAGAATGAAATGAGTGATCAAGCCATTCATCAGCACCAAAATCATGACAACAGCAGGCGGAATATGTAGCCTGTTTAGAGGTAACAAATCCCACCCACTGAAAGGAATATTATGAATATTATGACTGGCACTGAAAGAGAAAGGGACACATATCATATGATGTTACGCAACTGCAGAAGCATGAATAAAGAAATAGATCTAAGTTTTTTAAACTCAATTCTGTCACTAAACTTTCCCAAAATGCTATCTTTTAGACTGAGCCAAGATACAGAAAATGTGTATACCATTCTTTCCGGACTATAGGCAAGTTGAAACATGATGTCGCCTACGCAAAATCCCGCCCCCAGTTTGCTGCTGGAGGGCAAAAACTAGCAATGTGTATTGTGTTTAGCGGTGAAGTTACCAAGCTGACATACTAAATCTTAAATTTACTGTAATGACTCAGAACAGATGGACCAAGAATTCAGGCAAGACAGACAGTGGAATAACTTTTAAATTCAAAACAAACGGGTCTGCAGAAACAGCGGCTGCAGCAGTTAGAGCATCTGAGGCAGGAACGTCTATCGGAAAGAAACACAGGTTAGTGACCACAATAATCTTAGGCCCCGTCCACACGAAGTCAAAACGAACACGAAACGCTAATATTTTCCAGAACATTTGTCGTAAAGACGGACACGTAAAATAAATGTGATCGTCCACACGAATGCATGAAAACGCTGCAAAATGTATGCCAGGCCTGTAAGTGGCGCTGTGGTGCCAAAGCAAAAATAGGCGACGAAATGTTGGGCATGCGCACTAATATTTATACATGGTTGCCCTGCGGGTCCATTTTCGTGGTTCAGTCAAATTCAGGTGCTGAACTATGTGGTCGATATTGCTCTGTTCTTCCTGGAGATATTCCAGAAGAAGAAGATTCTGTTGTAAGCCCGACAGCAGGGTGAGTAGCATGAGCAGCAACCATTCAACACAGTACGGCGCCATTGTTGTTGTGATACTGTGTCGCGCATGCGTGTTTAGAGGCGACGCTATGACGCATGCGTGCAAAAAAAAAAATGCGGTTAGAGCTTAAAGATGGAAACGCAAAAACGGCGTTTCAAAATCTTCCCACTCTGAAGGCTGAATTTGTGCATTTAGGCCAGGGTTCGGCTTCGTGTGGACGGGGCCTAAGTATTATTATGAACATGGGAGTCACTAACCTGGTTTAACAGTTTAACAGTTCAACAGTTCAGTCCGTGCCCAGAGAACGAGGATGCAGAACTGGCAAGAGGTCAGATCCAAGCAGACAAAAGAAGGCAGGATAATCCAGGTCAAAGTCAGAAGACAGATCCAGGTTCAGTCCACAATAAGAATCCGGCAGATGTCCGAAGATAGGTCAGGCATATAGATCAGACAGGGGCAGGCAGTGTCAGAGGTCCAAATGTAAAATGGGTCAGGATCAGACAAACAGAATATTATTAGTAATGCTTTAAAAATGTCCACACCAAAGGCTCAATAATAATCTGGCACTGATGGCTGGGAATAAGGAGTTTAAATAGAAGCAGGAGGATCAGATGAGCAGTGATGAGAAGAACAGCAGAGCTAGACGGATGAATTATATGAACAATCAAGCCAGCTATCAGTGCCAAAATAATGACATTTACATATGATATAAAAAAGTCTACCCATTTGGACTGAAGCTTTATATAACAGACTAACATTTCTATTATTATTTGGAATACCAAAAATATACGGCTTGCATCTAATATTATCACATAGATTTTTATAAATATCAAATCATCTTAACCTGCATTGCATGTGCAATGGGCAGACGCAACATAGCCTTTTATTTTATTCAGGCAGACCCAGAAATTGTGACGCCCTTTCTTGCTGGTCATCTTCTATGATAGCATCACTGCACACTTTCAGAAGCACACTGCGTTGATGCGATCATCCCTGTGATAACATATTTGCCCCACATGTCCAGACACAAAGAAGTTAGATCCTTCTAATGACTTGTATGCCTTCAATGCCTCTGCTGTATAAAGTCCTGGTGTGTTAATGAGATAATGGTAAATATCCCAATACTGAACAGGCCGCGAATTTTGAAGTCTGCCACCCACAGACTGTTAGCCATTTGAAATGGGTCCCCAAGTTTTATGCTAAATACAATCAACTTTGTTTACAGTTTACCTTTTGCAGTCCTCTGCAGAAAGATTATCTAAATTAGAAATACTGGCATTCCATGGTTTCATCTTGTTAACAGAAATATGGTACCATGGCAGCACGACTGTGTTCGGCTATGGTGTTCGGCTGGTGAAACAAACTATTTGCCCTCCAGCATCCAGGAGGGCAAAAATATATTCAACATGTCTTTAGAGCGCACCTCAATATAAGCCGCGCTCACTAAATTTATTGAAAAAACTCGAAAACCCGCAGCAGACTACAACCTTCAGATCCCATATCCGTCACCGCTCCGTCTTCTCTGTCCTTCACCATCAAAATACGGAGTTAAGCTATTTTTTACTCCGCTCCGGTCCATTGGAAGCTGGTCAGGTCAAAATCTGCAAATACAATTGCACCAAACAAGAAAAAGAACATTGAGAAGATCAGGTTTGTTAAATTAAATTATTGTAATCACAGCTTGGTAACTACTAATTAGAGCAAAATTCTTATATATTCTCAATACCTAAGATTGTTTAATTAAATGATTGGATGCAAACTATTGGTATTTCAACATACTGTACCAGGAAGCAGATTTCGTATCTACATAAAAATAGTTTATTCTATTCCGAGAGGCTTAAAAGGTTAATAAAACCCAGTCACAACAACTTCCAAGAGCACATCATGACTTCAAAAGAAACTTCTTACTGCATACATAGTTCATACATGCCAATTATGTATAATCCTAATTATCCCTGTTACTAAAATTCACAACAAACAACACAAACTACACACATGCTGGATACTTTAAATTAAATTAAGTAGGCTATTAATGTTTTTCCTTCTATGAATTTAACAATCATATCGCACATGCCCTCCTTGAGCCCTGAGGAAGTCGGAGCGGAGCAAGACAGGAGGAAGAGCGGAGGCTTTAGGCTTTGCTTTCCACAGGCGGTCTGGAGCGGAGTTGGGCGGAGTGGAGGATGTGGGATTTCGGGGTCGGTTGCTGATATCTACTGAACCGTCTCCCAATAAACCTGTAGAGGGAGCTCTACATATGGAATAAGAAGAATGCTAGCTCGTTGGCTCGCAGTATTAAGAGCATCTACTGAAAGATGGGGCTTTGTTAGCTCTTTATTTCAGCTCTGCAGGAGTTGAGCTCAGTCTATCATTGGTTCGACAGCTTTATTGTGGCAAATAAATGTCAAACTGTGTGAATTCAGGAAATTTATTCTCCGTCATGCCTGCTGCTAGCATGTTATTGTGCTAAATGAAAAGTAGCCCCTTATTCTTTCATTTCTAACTTTGAGTTCCCTCTCTGGCACTTAGAAAAAATCCACAGAAAAGCTTATAAGCCTTATGGTTCAAAGCGTGGGAAAAAAATAAAGGCTTATAGTCCAGAAAATACGGTATATCTTTGTCTGCCATCAAATCCAAATGAAAACATTTCGAAACAATAACTTCAGATTTAGAAGATACGAATCTGTGTTTTGTTAGTTTAAAAAATGCAAAAGCGAATAATCAAAAATGACTTTTAAAATACCAATGAACAGAAATAAAGCTTTGGGGAAGACACACAGCTGCCTACACATGGGTACATAATTCACTGCCTGAGGCCTGACAGAAAGGTGAGACCAGGTCGGCTGGTGAGAGCTTTTATTTTCCCAAAGCGTAAAATGTCACTGAGGTGTCACAGGGATCTAATCAGACAGAAGAAGAGTTGTCATCAGTAGGTACATTAAACTGACAGAAGTAACACAATGTCATCGCAATCCTACCTACATTTATCCATAATGACTTTAGTACAGTAAGATCAAATCAGCCTGAAGTTTTTATTTGACCACAAATTGAAAAAATACAAACAGAAACTATTATAAAAGAAGATTCAATATCAGATATTTGGACACTGATGTTAATATAAAAGGACCGCACCTCAGAAGACTGCTTTTTTAATGCAGTGAGTGTAATTTCCTGTTTACATGGAGGAAATTCATGTTTACTTCTTTTTATGTGGTGAGCACCGAAAAAAAAAAAAAAAATCATCACTGTGGGGATTTTCCCTGCTTACTCGCCATTAACATTGTATTCTGTGATTTATAAAGTAGAAAATATTAAAATATTACTCATTTTTAATTAAATGTAATTTCCTAAAAGGTATGTTTTAGAAAAGCTTGTCATAATTTCATAAAATTGTGGTGGATTTTATAGCTGTGCTTTGTGTAGCTACGGGTCACTAAAGTTCCTCAAACTTTAAAAGTGGATATCTTAGGCTTTTAGTGGAAATATTCTCCCTAATTGCTGTAACAAAGCCAACTGTTGATCATACGGAGTTGAGCTATTTGTTTGAAACTGCCTTTTAATTGGCTCATGTGGGAAGAATTTTAAGATAAGTAGCACATTTTTCTTCAAATTAAGCTGCCCTAATTTGTTTGACTTTATTTATTTTGTTTTTCCTCTTTTGGCTGGATGTGTACCCTATCACACAACAGTTTAGGGACATTTTCGAATTGTACAGCTACAATTTAATCAGCAAACATGCAGGCTTAAGATCTAAATCTGATAAAGGCATATAATACATGTTACTGAGAGTAATATTTGATTATATTAAACTATATAATTGCAATTAATTTAAGAAAACATCGGAAAAAAACTGACAGCATACAACAAAAACCTTTATTTATGAACATAATTTTTCAGACTGACCAGTTAAACTTCTCTATAACCCAGAATTGACCTACAACAGATAGAGTGACGCATATTTAGAGATTTTAAAAGGGAGCAGTCTAACCTCAGAGAGCTTATCCTTGCTAAAAACTACTAAAATATGAAAGACCTGTTGGGAGGGAGGGAAATGGGAATTGTAGAAAACACAAAGGGGAAATGGTGAAGTGGCTGAACATTAGACAGAGAGAAGTGAGGTCACAGAAAGGTCTGGTGGGTGTCAGAGTTTTTACAAAACCACCGCATTGAAGCCTTTTTTTCAATTTACATATATATGAAATGTAAATAATAAAAGTAAGTATGCAGAAAATATACAAAACAAATTAACATGGAACAAATCAATGATGTAATTAATGATTGGATCAGCAGTGAAAAATATTGAAGTAAAAAGAAAGAAAGCTTATATAAATAATTGATACGGGTAGAATTTCTTTAAAAACATGTGAAGATCAGATTTACTCTTAAAGTTCCTATGTCCTGCTGTTTTTTAAGCTTTCCAAAGCCTTCCAACCCTGAAGAAAGACACTAGCCTTTACTGCAACACTGCCTCTCACTGTGTGGTCACCTCCATTTCATGATGACATCCTACAGCCACTGCACCTTGGTATCAGGCCACTTCTCCTCTTTTTAAAGAAGGTTAAATAATTCTGAGACCTCCCATAGCCTGTGACTTAGAAACTAGCTAAATCAATAAACAGTAGCCTTCATTTTGTAGATTACATCCTAAAAGAGCCACTTCAGCTCATTTTGGAGTAGAACTGCTCATGCTCTGCCTCTCAAAATCACTCACTGATCTGAAAAAGTGGGCATGTTGTCTACTAAGCAGACGCAGCACAGTCAAGGTAGGTGCTTCCTTGGGTTTGGGCGCTTTGCAGAACATTGAGGGACTGGAGTTCATAAGGACATCCATGAATCCATGAATTTAGACATCTGTGAAATACATAACTACCCATTTGGACATGATTTTGATGTAGGAAAAGCATAATAACATAATAACAAACTCATTGCACATTCTTTACATTTAGACCTATAATGATCAACAAAAAGGGCCTTCATGGTGACACTGTTTGTAGCACTGTCGCCTAGCAGCTGTTGCCTAGCATCAAGAAGGTTCCGGGTTCGATTACCGGCGCCGGGGATGTGTGCATGCGTGAGTTATGTCCAGTTACCTACTCCTACAGTCCAAAAACAAAACTTTTAGGTTCATTGGCATGTCTAATTTTTTCTTAGGGGTGTGTGTGTCTGTGTGTGCATGGAAGTGTGTCTCTATGTTGCCCTGTGACAGACTCCTGCGTCCTGTCCGGTGTGGACCCCGCCTCTCGCCCGTACACTGTCAGAGATAGGCACATTTTATTTTAAACATGGAAGAAGCAAAAGCAACATTTAAATCTGTTGCCATCAATACCATTATTTTATGGATTTTCTTGGAATTCTCTTTCAGTCCATTACTGCAGCGAGTCAAGGTTGGAACCTAGAAAACCAATGTTCACCCTGACACAGCATCAAGCTACATGAGTTCTCACTGACCTCATTCTTGTACTTGTCGTCTTCCAGTTTACTGACCAAGTTGTGGGAGCAGCAGTCTCAGCATGAACGCCCAGATTTCTCTCTACCTAAAACACCTCCTACAGCTATTCTGGGGGAAGCTTGAGGCATTCCAGGGCCAACGAAGGGACACAATCCCTCACTGTGGTATGTGCTTGGAACACCTCCCAAGGGAGTCTTCCAGGCGGCTTTTGCAATAGGTCTAAGAACGAACCTCCCTAAGCCAGGTTTTAACACTTAGCTGTACTCTTTACTTCTTAGCGTCCTTGGAAGAAAAAAGCTATCCCACCACATCTCTCCATCTATCCCTGAAGGTCAGTCCACAGCAGACGAAAGTCCAGCCTCTCTTCAGGACCTTAGATCCAGAGTCCAGGCTGTGTGTAGAGTTGAGCCCAGCAATTTCTAGCAGGCATTGCTCAACCTACTCTACAGGCTTTGGCTCCTCACCCCTCAGTGAGGTGACATTCTCTGTTCCCAGAGCCAATTTAAAATCAGACTGCCAAGGCCTTTGACTGATGCCTAATCCACTTTAGCACCAGTCCATCATCTTTCCCTTCACAGGTGGTGAGCCATTTATAATACCCCTTTCACCCTATCCAAAAAAAAAGACAGTTTAAACCTAGGAACAATCTACTTTTAGCGGCAGTGGGAACAGCTCACTGTCTACTCGGGTCAAAGGACCTGCATTAGAATTGCCTCAGCTCAGATCGGAATGCTGTTGGAACACCAGAGCTGGGTGTACCCGCTAAATGACATAATACCATTGAGTGCAAGGTTGAGATGTCAACATACTGCGCCAGTCGCTGATCTAAAAGCCAAAACAACTCTGTTAACATTCGATAAAGATGGTGCAGCTCTGGTGAGATGGATTCAGACAGAAAATAGAGCGAAACAATAAAGCACTCTGACTATGTCCTGGCTTCTTTACATGTTGCTCTCCATAGCACATTTTAGTGATTTCTATGGCAATGGTGACATCATCAACGCTAACCCAGCATAATGGTGTCACCAGACAGGCAGCAATGGTGGGACAGAGGCCACGCAGCTGCCAGCGAGGGGTTAGATCCAGCTTTTTCAGGAATGCTGAATGTTAGCAGGTCGACCCATGTTTGAAAAACATGGGTGAACCCGTTATTTTCATTGGGAAAGAGGCTTAAGATAATCTCATGTCCCTTGTTCAGAGTTGATCTGACGCAACCCAAGCTGAGGTACCCAACTACCAGACACTCGCCACAAAACACCAAACCCCAGGCCTGTATTGTAGGTCAGGCCTACCATTCCTAAAGACAATGATTGCCTCCATTTTTTTTCAAAGGCAAACTTATTTTTAATTGGTTAACCCTGGTATAAAGATTGATGTTTAAAAAGGAATTAATTGTAGGGGACAAGCCAAAGACCAGCCAAGGACCCATCAAGGAAAGTGGGGAAATTTTGAATGGCTACTACTGTATACACGTCTAACAACCAAAAGCTTTATATTAAAGAAGAGAAAAACTCAAAACGCAAAGAATATTTTGACAATTTTTGGTTTTTAGTATAAATATGAGTGGGGTGTCCTGTTATTACAGTCTGAGTTTCTCATTCTTGACCTTTAAATAAGAATATAAACACTATGAATTTAATGTGTTTTACATCATGTCATGTTGGATAAATAATCTGTTGATCTGAGGTTTAGAAGTGTTTGTTTATCTTTATCTGTGTGTGTGGATGGGGCGCATGGGTGTGTGCTCAGTTTACATGAGTATGTTTAAAAACTGGGATCTTTTCTAATCCGAGCCATACTTTCAGAGCGTGTGTATATGCTTCTGTGCCTCTAGATTTCATTTTAGAGATCAAGTGTACCACATGCAGGACTCTGCTGGGTTTGAGTGCTTATTCGGATACAGATTACACACACATACACAGCTTGTCATTATAAGCAGGTGTGTTTAGATAAATCCGGTTTCTTGGACTGCATCCACAGAAACTGCTGCCCCTCCTCCGCTACTTTTTTTCTGTCTGTCTTGCACTTTCTTGCTTTTCATGTGAAGTGGTTTTCTGTATATTTTGATTTATATTTTTGGGATGAGAGAGGGGGAGAGACATGCGGCAAAGGACCACAGGCCGGATTCGAACTCGAGTCGGCCACATCAAGGATTAAGGCATGAGTCTTGCGCGCTAACCACTGTGTCACCTGCACACCGACCTCTATATGTATCTGATTCAACTTTAAAAACTGGCAGCATTAATGGACTATTTCAAAGTAAGAATTGGTAGCCTTGGACTAACAAATTCATGGACTGTTCAACGTCACTCTTGAACAGGATTTATCAAACTATCAATGTTCAAGAAGTGAAAGGAGGAAATTATAGAAAGTGTATTTTGTTTGGAATTTGAAATTCATGTTCTGGTCAAAAATAGCAATAAGAATGTGAAAAGAATCTAACTTCTGTATTGCTTGAGTGCTTGTTTATTTGTCTGGTTTTGCAGTCTCGGTTGACTGTTTGGCTCCTTTGTTGTTTTTACCAATGCCTTTTTGCGCCTCTGTCATGTGTGATTCCATGTGCCCGCTTATCTTTGCCGCAATGATGCTTCACAGGAACTTCAATGTTGTGCAGAAATGTGATGTTGGCAGAGAAAAATCCAATTCAGTTTATTTCTATAGCACCAATTCACAACACACATCATCTCAAGGCACTTTAAAGTTCAACCAGATCATCCAGTCAGATTGATACAAAGTTTTCTATCTAAGGAAAACCAGTTGATTGCATCGACTCATTGACTCTCCAGCAATCCCTCACACTAAGCAAGCTTGTAGTGACAGTGGAGAGGAAAAACTCGCTTTGAACAGGAAGAAACCTCCAGCAGAACCAGGCTCAGTGTGAGCGGCCATCTGCTGAGGCCGACTGGGGTTCAAGGAGACAGAAGCAGACATAGAAAAAGCAGCTGTAAAAGGTGGCCCCATCCAGGAAACACACAGCCAGGCAGACGAGCTCCGAGCCAGCTCCCATGTCAGAGGATGAAGAAATATCATTGACATTAACTCAAATTGAGATGAATGTATAGAAATGTTCAATATCATGTCAAAGGGTTGCATGGTGAATTGGCAAATGTTGTAGACTTCAGTGACAACAAGTTGGGCGCTTTAGAATAATACACATCAAGACCTTTACCTGCCTGGTGAACCCCGAACATTTGGTTGACCAGACAGATATATGATTAACATGAAGAAATGGTAATCCCAACATGCATTTCACCTCAGCAAAAATAGCTTGTTTTTAATATTCCAAAAAGTTAAAGTTAAAAAACTAACCACTGGACTTTGTTTTCCAAGATTGAAGACGTTTCACTTCCCATCCAGGAAACTTTCTTAAGTGAAAATGACTTTTTTTAATAGTATTCACAGGAAGTTTAGAGGAAATATATGAATATTGTCTGTGTGTCATGTGATCCATATAAGGGAGATGGTTTCTGTTATAGCATTAGTAAAATAGTGCACTTTACGAGGTATTGCATTATCTCAAATAGGTGATTGTTAGTACTGGTAAAGGTTCTCAGTCATCCAAGTCATAGTCATTCCAAAAAAGTAAAAAATAAAAATAAAAAAAAATCCACTGGACTTTGTTTTCAAGTTTGAATGTGATTGTGTAACTGTACCCAAGGCAGCTGTAACATTTTGTGATCTCTCAAAGCCTTAATAGCAGATATATCACACCTGAGTCCAACTATATTAACACAGGAGAGGAGCTGAAAATCCTAAAATTGCTTTAAGAGACATTGATTTGCTCTATATGTAGATCTCCATATTTTTTCTCCTTTGTTTTTCTTGGATATAAATGACTTCTATATCAGCATCCAAGTGAAATAATTACTCACTCCAAAGTATTCTTATGCTCTTATATATTTTTGCTTGTTCTTGAAAAAAAAGACAATAGTGTGAATTTCTCCTGTCTGAAAACTGGAAGTGAGACCCATGCTTTGCTGTTAAAATGGGACATGGAGTTTCAGGGGAATTTGCCATTTAGAGAGAGGCATTGCAAACAACTCCCCAATGCAGACCCGAAACATGAGGTCCCCAGGGATATTAGATTGTTATCTTCAGAGAAGATTTACGACTGTTTATGTTCGGCTTGGTATTTAAGCAAAACAAATGATGAATGCTAAAGTTGTGCATCAGAAGTAGGCTAGTCTAACAATAGAACTTACCGTTTTAGGAGGGCTATTGTTAAAGAATAGGCAGAAATTACCCCTGGCACCTGTAACAATTAAACCGAAAAATTACACACAGTTCAACTTTTGTTCTGACTGTGATTCGTTCTGCTTGGTACATCGTAGTAATTTAAAATAATAGGAATAAGTAATATGACAGTTGATAGTGATAAGTAGTATAATTTATGCTTATGCATTTTTAGCACTTTCCCGGTATAAATTTAAGTTGCATTAAAGCCACTAAAACCAGACAAAACTTTAAAAATGGAAAAATTTGAGATAACGAAATATTAAACAATTTCGTGTTTTTCTGGAGAACTGACCACATGTCTGTTATTCACAGATGTTCTATCTTTCTGCCTTTCATTTGTTAAAACCCTTATAATCTTGCTTGTTATGTGAAAAACATTAGGATAGACTTTTCTGGGCCTTAAACGCCCAGGAGATGGACCTCTGGAGGAACCTCTGACCTGTAGTAATGGGGATTCATAGGCATAGATAACAGATATAAGTTAGATTTAAACAACTTTTCATTGTCATCATACAACATGTAACTTATGTCCTTTGAAATTTATTTATTTTTATTCAAAACCAAACCTTAATAGTTAGTTAACTTACTTTTCTTACTACTTAAAGTCATTTTTCAAAAATCACCTCAAAAAAGTTTAATTGTGGAAAAAGAAAATTAATTTACATTTGATGAGTTCAACATGAAGAGTTGTCCAGAATTTTATTTCTGTAATTTATTTTTTTATTAAACAGAAACAGATGAAGAGAGAACATTATATTGTAAATTTGTAAATTTTCTCTTAAAAATTACAGTTTATATTGTAATTTGGTAGATTTTCTTTTTAAAATTACAGTTTAACTTTTTTTTTCGGCCTGTTTTACCTGATGTTTTTTTATTTTTCAAAGACAGTTCCCTAATTTGGTTGGATAATTAAAGCCCTCTCAAACTCCCTCCAGTCTTTAACAATTCCCTCTGGAGGCTATATGCAAACTGATAAACGCAGTGATTTAATTCATTCATCTAATTTATGATTATTTAAGTCAAACTTTGATTGGTTCTGCCAAAAAACGGTTAGTTTGTTTAACTTTTTACCAGATAAGCCAACACAGTGTGTTTTGCATGCTCATCTAATACGCATACCTATTGTTCCCGGTCCCATCCCAGGGAGTCATCTCCGGCTTTTAAAAATGATCAATATCAAAGTCTGTGTGAAAAAGCTATAAGAAACCCCGTTTTTTTTTGGTTTACGGTCTGTGGTTTTAACAGCTGCTTCATCAGCTATTTCTTTAGATTTTACTCTACACCTATACGTTTCCAGTGGCCACTTTATAACAATATAAAGATCAGTCTAATGACATGCAAGGGCGTTTTTAGGGTTTTGAAACATTGGGGGCTTTAGCCCAAAAGACATTCTTCTTTCTCGCTTTTAAAGGTTCTCTGCAGTCTGTGTTCAAACACTATCCCTCCACTGAAAACTAGGGCATTGACGAGTTACCATGTAACAGTAAAAGTCCAAGTTTAGTTGATGCGTCATTCTATCACATAATCAAATTAGGTCAGGGATGGGGAGGGCGAGGCCAAAAATTACTTTCAGTACATCTTGCTGTAGTGTCGGGTTTGTGTCAACTCAGCTGAAGTCGACACGTCGACTTTTTTGGTAAATGCCCTACTGCAAACAAAATGGGGCTGATATGATTTAGTTCACACTTATCTCCAGAGCTGGTCTGGTAGAGTATTAAGTTTGTTGAAACTTGAACAACAAATAAGACCTGAACCAAATAGTGCACTTTTTTTAAACCATTTAGACACACAGCAGTGGGACCTAGAGTTACTATTTAACATTTTGTCATCTGCACTCTATTTCATTTAGGCTTTTGCCTTTCAGTCTGTTGCTAATGGGTAAAAGTCGTAGGTAAACGGCCGTTCCAACCCTTGCATGTCCAAATTCTCCTGAGTGGCAAATAGATGCTCCCAACTGGCAAAATGTGGCAATAGAATCTAACTTTGAGGAAGATGCACACTTTGGAGTTGATCATGAGGGGTCTTTACCTGATATTCAGAACAGCAATAATATTGTTCTTCTGTATATTGCTGTAAGCAAAAATGCCAAGACAGCTAATTTGATGCACCACACTTTTGATCCTCTGCAAAAAACTACGGCATTGATTTATTCTGCTCTGTATTACTTTTGTTGAACAGCATCAGTTGTAATCTTTAGAATTTCATCTCCATTGTATATGTTGAAAGTGAAGATAAAGACTGAATGTTGTAGGGAAACGGCCGTTTCAACCGTTGCATTTCTGAATTCTCACAAGTGGTGCCCGACTTTACAGGAGTAAATAAAGTGAATGTGATTGGTCGATTATCAAGGGGGCGGGAATGTTGTGGCAGAAGTTTCGCAAGCAAGTTTGATTGTGGCCGGTGTCTCTGAAGCAACTTAGTGCTAGTAGGTTCCCAATGGGAAATTCCATTGGGATCAAGTAGCACTAAATTGGTGACTTAGAAACGACGCTGTCAAGGAACGCTATGGACAGAGGAAACATGCAAGAGGAGGAGAGTTTAGTGTCGGAGGTCGTGGATGAGTCTCCTCCATCATACATTTTTCATTAGGAGATTAAATTCTACTGTACATCATCCTCAGATATCGCTAGCTATGGTACACCTGCTGCTGTTCTTCAAGGAAATAAACAAAAATTAGAGCAAATATTTCTAATCCAACAAGAGCTATTTCAAATGTCCTCAGTATTGTGGATTAAAGAAAGAATATTTCTTAAGGTTGGTTGAGAACCCAAATGCAGAGATGAGTTCTTACAGAAGCCAACCAACGACAAGATACCAGCAATGA
Organism: Cyprinodon tularosa; assembly: GCF_016077235.1. NCBI lineage: Eukaryota > Metazoa > Chordata > Actinopteri > Cyprinodontiformes > Cyprinodontidae > Cyprinodon > Cyprinodon tularosa. The sequence continues at coordinate 796,201 of NW_024038092.1, forward strand.
AGAGTATATATGGAAGACAGAACAAAGACTGGGGTGATCAGCTGATATGGAGCAGGTGTGGAGGGAAGAGACTAGAAGGTAGCTAGGGGAAAGGAGACAGGCAGTAGGGGGCAACAGAGAGTAACTCAAGACTGCCTAAATATAACACATAATGGAAACCAAAGATCAACAAAACAGAATGACTTAAATAACTCAAAACTATTCAAAACAGTACTTGTAAAATTCCTTTTACATAAACGTTCATTATTTTATAATTCAACTGGGGTGATATATTTTTCAGAAGAGCATCTTTTTCTTCAGCTCTTTTTAAACTAATCATATCACACACAGAGCTGGGATGTCCTGTTTGATTTTTGACGTCTCCAGTTAACTATGATAATTAAGACCCTTCATGTTGTAAAGTCTGTTAGAAATTGGAGACTGAGACACAGCGGACTACAAGGAACAAAGCTTCCTTTTAATTTAGACACATGCAAGTGGAGAGCTCACAGTTACACAGAATATCTAAGTGAGCTCTGACTGGGGTGGCTTATTCCCCCTCTACATATAGATCACTTTCGCGCGTAAAAGAGGTTACAAAACATTAACAGAAACTGTTTTGCACAACACAATGGTTTCCACGAACTGACCTGTTGAGGTGTTTCATAGTAACTATTTTAACACTAATTGCTCTTGCTTGTTATTTTTTAAACAACACCGTTCCCAGCTTCTGCACAGATGTGTCATGTTGGATTTCAAATGTTTAGCACACATGCAGAAAACTACTCAGAGGCACGGGAAACGTTTGCAATTTATTGAATGTAATAAAAACTCAGAGAGAGACAATACAGAAGATTCTCAGCTGGGAAGTATCCAGTGGTCTGGTGAACCGGAACCGGAAGCTCTAAAGGGAGATCAGAAATGGTGAGTTCATGGTCCATAGGAAAATTGGTCGAAGAGGATGAATAGCTTAATTTGACTCACTGAAAATTGTCTTTGGTTGTTCCTTGGGTCCAGTATGTGGGGAGGATCTCCAGATATGGAGGTTACTTAGTTGAAGGGCGGACAGGCAGACTTTTGGTGGGTCCAGAGGAGCAGCGGAGCGGACTGTCTCAGATTTTCTTGAGGAGGGCTTCAACTGATCAGGTGAAGGTGTCCCCTTGCTCAGAGAGACGAATATTTCCTTCAAAGGGGTAGAAGGAACAGGCTTATCCAATGGACCAGGAAGTTATCCTGCCAGAGAATCACAAAGGACACAAAAGGCTCAATCCTTAGACTCGGAGAGACAAAAACACAGAAGGTTAGACTCAGCTAAACTCAGAGAGGCTAGAGTACCCGATACTGGCAAACACTCTGGCGTTGAAGTGATGACAGTCCGCTGCTTATATACTCCTCTGGAGGTAATGACCAAACAAGCCACAGGTGTGGGCCACCAGGAAGAAGGCCTCTAGGCCAACAGAGAACTAGGACACCATCTAGTGGATGGACGAAAGTACTAAAAAGAAGAAGAACACGAAACAACCCCCCACAAATAGGAACCCTAACAAGATGTTTATCCTGTTAACAAACTCTGCTAAGTTTCTGCAAGGGCATCTTACACCCTTGTGACCTTCAACAAATATACTGCTTGCTTAAAAAAAAGATATAAGTTGAACACACAATTTTAACTACACAAAGTACATCGAGATAATAACTTTTTCATTGGCTTTAGGCTGTGTAATTAATTCTCAGTGGCTGACGTTGTTTATCTGGATGATGCGAAGGCTGATTTACAGCTGCAGGTACACCAACAGTTAGTTTGCAAATCTTTAGATAGGGTTTGAAGATTTGCAAAAATGTTTTTTTATTGAGATATGGCTATGTAATAATAAAAAAATATCTTACATGCAATCAATAAATTGGAAAGTTGCTCCGGGTTCTTTGTATCACCCTGGCAGCACAGAGGGAGGGTGATATAGTTTATTTATTTATCTAGTGTTAACCAGGAAAATGTTTAGGTGACAGAAATGCTGTTTGATTTCTAATATCTGAGAGAAAACCTTTCTTTATATGCTCCCAGAAATCAGTGTTTTGTTGTTGTTTATTTGTTTTTTTTACCATGCTGACGTCCATGAAATGGTAATAAATGACCCTTTCCTCATTAGTAATTATGAATTACTTCAGAGCATTAGTGTGACATAAGACAGTATCATAATATAACTCTAAAGGCATCATTTAATGCTGCTCTGGGGCTACCACTCAAACTCATGAAGATTAATGTTTTATGTAAAAAATGGTTAGTAGAAAATTATTTATCCCCTTATCTTTGGCATTGAGCTCCCAGTCTTTGGAGTTGGCAGGTCTTCTTGTTATAATCCTCATCTTTAAGTCTTTTTGTGAATGAAAGTTTTATGCTAGGGGGCGGCTTCAAAACATTATATTTCTTCCAGTAATATAACACATTATTAAAATTCAGTGATTATTTCAAATCCAAATCTTCCAGGGGTATAAATAATTATGAACGTAACTTTAGATTTACAAACAGACTGAAGTATTGTAGGTCTTCTTAAGAATTTAAATGTCCAATATAATGATTGAAGAGACGAGTGACTCTGCAAACGTCCTCTTATGCTACGTTCAGCCCGCAAGCATGGAAGCAGCAAAAAAAAGCTTCTGCTGCTTCTCTTTTGATGCTTGTTCACATTAAGATCCTACGCGCCTCAAGTGCATCTACAACACTCCTAAAGCTCGTCCATAAAAATGTATACTGATGCGTCTGATGCTTCTCCTGCTCCTGTGTTCAATGGCAGAGAGTGGCTTTGCTATATTTGCTGTGATCAGTGGGTAAAAAGTAGTTTTTAACATAAAGTATGTTTTTAACTGGGATAGTCCACCTGAAAACATGGTCTGTTCAGTCAGTTCATCCAGATTACCATCCTGCCTTCAAAGATTAGCCACTCAGACCCCCACATACCGGCGGTGCGCTGTCACTGGGAATCCCCAGCAGCAGCTGCCTCAGGAAGTCACTTGGAGGTTTTCTGCTACTGTTGGTGGTGGCTGGAAATAGATGTTAGGGTTTTTCATGTACGTAATCCAAACTGCAAGCAGAATAATAAAAGTGAACATAGAGGTCACACCATGTGTGATGTGATACCTTATACTGTCACAAGTACATAGCAATGAGATTGACTCTGCATTTAACACATCCCCTTGGGGAGCAGTGGGTTGCCATTGTGCAGCACCTGGGGAGCAGTGTGGGGTTAAGGCTCTTTGCTCAGGGACCAAGAGATGCAGTGGGAGTGGGGCTTGAACTCACAACCTCAGGATTTTAAGCTCTAATCCCTAACCACTAGAATGCCACTTCCCCATCCAGCTGAATGTTAGGGTTTTTACATTGCATCCAGAGGAAGAGAGAGGAAAAGGATTTTCTTATTGTAATTAAAGATGCCTATGGTAAGGATTCAGAATGTGATATATGAGGTGGGCAGTGTTGTACAGGAATACAAACACTGAATACAAACATATTTTTTGAGAACGGTGAACTGAACGGATCACTTTGAAGTAATGAAAGTGAACGGGAGTGACATTGACTCTGAGAAGAATGAGACACAGCTTATGTTGGCTTCAATTGATAAAAACACTTTTCATTGGATAAGGTCAGGTTTTATGACACTTATTACAGCAAACAGCCTGACAGAGCAGCATGTCTACTGCTGGTTCTAGTCTGCTCCATTCAGACTCATCTGCTGGGATTTCTGATGCCAGTTTAGTAGAGAGCCTGGCAGAGTTTAATCAACCAACAAAAGAAGACGAAAAAAAACATGTCTTGCATAAATTTTGTGTAAACTGTGCTAATCAGGACTTAACAAACCAGGGAGTGTTAGCCTAGTGGTAAGAGCAGTGTGCTTGTGCTCTGAGAAGGTTGCAAGTACCTGGTTCAATCCCCACAGCCTCCACTCTGGGTTCCTGAGCAAGACCCTTAACCCCACACTGCTCGGTGGGTGCCGCACAATGGCAGCCTACTGCTCCCCAAGGCCACGAGGAGGTGCATTTCCAGTGTGAGATCAATAAAGTTAAATTATTATTATTCAACAAGGCCATACGTCAGCAACATCTACTTCAAATTTAAAGTGAAACATGGAATTAAATCATCCGAGCTATCTTGTTAAATATCCCCTACTGTATGAGGAAAGGAAGGAATCATTTTGGATCCAGATCTTTTCAGCAGAACCTGAATGTCCCAGTTTCTTTCTGAAGTTCTATGTAATTTGGCTAAAAAAAGGCTTCACTTCACATCCAGTAAACCTTGACTGCATCCAGTATTTTCCATTTCTTTCTATATATTATCATCACACATTTAAAGGGGGAAATATGAGGTTCTACTGTGGAGGATTGTGCTTTATTTAACAAATGAACTTGAACTGGTTCATTTCCAGGTTGGTCAACTTAGTTCATTTTGGAAAACTGAACTATAAACGTGAGGTAGTTCATTTTCATCTGTGTGAACTGATTTTTGAGCTTGTTCCCTTCATTTATGAAGTGGCATATTGCAGGGTGATACCCTCAGTGAAGCATTTACAAAACACTTCATTAGAATCAACTGTATTCATTTGGCTTTAATGAGAGATTAAAGCCAGATTATGCAATTCAATGTGTAAATTAAGCAAACTTTTAAAAATCCATCATCCTTTATTTTAAAGGAAAAGTCCGCTCATATTCAGAATTCAAACTTCTGAAAGTACTTTAAATATAAAATTATTAGACACTGTTCAATAAATAATAATTGTTTTTAATTCAGAGTAATTTTCACGTGAATGTGCTTTACTGGAGGCATCCATGTTTGTCAAAGCACACTACTGCCACCTACTGGTTTGTGACGTCACGGTGCGGTATTGGCTGTTGATCAAGTCCCAGTGCTGTATCTGGTGTTTGTCACAACGCGCTATTATCCAAGTCATCTTGAAAACATTCTTCTTCCAAATGTTGGCTACATATTACGGGTTTTTTCTCTGGCCAGAAGTTCGATGGCAAATCCTCCCTCTTCAAGTTGGCGATCCAACGACCAACCCGTCCGTGGAGGATCAGGAATCAGAAAGGTGAAATAACCCTTTTTTTTCACTTTTACCCGATGTATTCCAGCATCCAGCTGCCATGCACGTGGGCATTGTCAGTTTCACTATAGCTCTGGTGAATTTCAATGGTGAAGTCCTCTGGAAATCTTCAATAATTGTTGTTGATTGCAGATGTGTCTAGTAGTTCCCATTGATTTTGCTTGTAAAGCGGGGAGAATGGGGCTAGGCCGTGACATCAATGCTGGAGATGTTACTATATCTGGGCAAAAATGGCCGCTCCCAGACTTGTGACGAAAATTACTACTTTTATTTTTTTACTGATTAATGCTAAATTCATTAAATCACCGCAAACGTATTAGTTTTAGGTATAAATAATGAGATCCATTGGTTATTCCTTGCTGACCGGACTTTTCCTTTAAATGAACAAACAAATGTGTATATGAAAATAACCCATCAAGACTCTTTGTGTGGCTTGTTTGTGGTTTTTATTATTACATTAGGGAGGTGGTATTTAAAAGACATGTTTGTCTTCATTCTTTCCATTTACTGGAGTAAATTCCTCTGTGAAAAGTTTACTTTCTTTGAAAGCTCTTGGAGCATCACAGGCATAATTTTATTCACCAATAATTCCAGAGTGGAGTTAGAGATGTCAGAGGCCAATATCTCCAGACGTAAGCACATAAAATTTGAATCATGTGTCTGGCATGCAGACGAGATAATATGTGCTTTTGTAATTTGGGCAACTCGAAACTTTAACTGCTGTGAGAGTACAATGAATCACTGGAATACCCAAAGAAAAGGAGCGTGTCTCTTACTTTAAAGTCACAGCCTACTCTGGGGAAATATGAATGTAAATATAAATCGACTTTCCTTTCTCATACTTTCACAAACCCCAAAATAATGAATTTAAAACAAATTCTAAGATTTGCCACACCCTAGAAATAATATGCTGGATGAGAACTTTTGTGCTTTCATTCTTTGTTTTGCAAAATTTCATTTACAGCAGAAACAAATTGTTGCAGACCTTCCCCACCCTGCAGGTCCCCATGCAGAGATCAGGCTGGAGTTGTTATTAAAACCCAGTCCACCCCCGCTGTTCGAGGAGTGAACAGACTGCTGAATACCACTACTGTGGAACTGATTTTATTTATTCATTTTTGTTTACTATAGCAAACCTTTGTACAATCTGATCCTTAAATGTTTAGATCGGTCAATGTCATTTACTTTTGTCTTGTAAAATTAAATTATATCTCTGATGCTTTAAGTGTGTAAGGAGCTCAGATGTATTTAAACCCAATTCTAGCAGGTATTGTTTATAGCACGTCATCTAAAAGCATTTTCCATTGTATATTTAGTCAAATATTAAATAGACTTAATGCATGGAATGTTTAATAACAAAATAAATAAGCAGCCTCTTAAAACATGCCGTCCAGCTGCAGCTGATTCCACTGTAAGCAGAGTAGCAACTAAATTTTGTTAGACGCCTTCCAAGGATTCAAACTCTGCATCAATTCTGCGTGTTTTTGTATTTCTCTTTCCAACAATAGAGTCTTTTCAAAATGTCCACACCCATAATGAATACTTACTGGTGATATGAGTATTTGAATTTAAATTGTGTTTTATGTTAAAATGCAAGCACATAAACAACTCCTTGTATATAATATGTTGAATGTTTTATGTGTGCAGATTCAATAATATTGTCTCTCAATATCCAAACATGAGTTCATGCTCATTTTAGGAGCTCATGGTTGTTATAATTGGTTTAAGCAATCTGACCCACATACGAGAACCACTCAGAGACCAAGGGACAAAGTTTAACAGGTTTAATTGAATGTGGCTGAAACACAAAAGTAGGAGCTGGAACTCAGTGGACTGGTAAACCGGAACCGGAAAGTCTGAAGGAGAAGTCACAGTGATCAGTTCAGGGACCGTAGGAAAATTGGCTTGAATATAGCTGGAGAGAAACTCACATTTGAGGGGGCTCTTGTTAATCCTTGAATCCAGTTTGTGGGGAATTAATCCAGAGGATAGAGAACTCGTTGGATAGCGGACAGGTAGACATATGTTAGACCCAGAGGAGTAAAGGAGCGGACTGTCACTTGGTTTTCCGATGAGGACTTGAACGGATCATGTGGAAGTTTACCCCTGCTCAGTGTGTACTCAGTAATCCTTCCAGGAGAAGAAGGTCCAGGTTTTCCAGTTACACAGCAAAGGCTTCCTGCCAAAGAGCAAAGACAAAAACAAGATTAGACTCAGAGAAACAAAGCTTCGGTTAGACTCTGCTAATCTCAGCTTGGCTAGAGTACCCAAAACTGGCAAACACTCTGGCGTCAAGGTAGTGGCAGCCTGCTGCTCAAATACTCCTCTGGTAATCATCCGAGCCACAGGTGTGCAGGGAGGCCCAACGAGGAACAGGGCACCACCTGGTGGTGGAGAGAGAAAAAACACAAAAAACAACCCACACAAACTGGATTCCTAACAATGTTTTGCTTTTTATGCATCTGTGTGGATCTGTCCCGCCGAGCAAAAACTGGTTGAAAAGACATTGAAAAGACGATATGGTTTATGTCCGAACAACGTCTTTTCAAGGTCTATAATTGGACTAAAGTAGGACAAAATCAGACTGACCAAACACAGCCTAGTTTTTAACAGCTGTTTCTAGACTAAATCCTGACTGTGACGAACTGAACAGATTTATCCTGCATGCTCATGTCAACTCTTGGCACTTTGAGGGTGGTAACCTCTGGAAAAAGTAAAGTGACTGTGATTGGCTACTTTTCATGAAGCCCCGCCTCTTTAGACTGTTGTGGTTATGGCTAATAACAATGGAAGCATTTTCAGGCTAACCGGAAATACCTAAAGCTAACAAGGTCAGTTTTTGTGGGGCTTTTTAAGCTGCATCATACAGTTTTCTGCCTAGTCTTAAAATGCAAATGAGGTTTTTTTAAACCTCCACAAACTGGAGGTGGGTGGGATTCAGCCATGACACGTTCATTCAGGCATATTTTAGTCTGATATTCAAGAGAGAATATAAGAGTTAAAGAAATTATAAACCTGGCCTGCCCACCCAGCACTGTCACTCCACACACAAACAACTGCGCTGCTCAGACACCGGAGAGAGAGAGAGACCATCGGAGCAGAAAATACAATAAATAAAAACAACGGCAATGTATGGTTTGTAAAAAGCTGGTTAAATGCAATTTAAAAAGCGCATGAAAAACCATGAGCAAGAAAACACTGAGCTACAGAAACGGAGAGAGGAGACGAAACTTCGCTCATTGCCCCGACAGACCCTCAGTCAGTTTCAGACCTCCAGAGAATATCCAGGTAGATAAGAGTGATCACCTTCAGAAGCACTTCATATTAAAGGTATAGTGGAGACACGCTCTCTCCGCTTTCAAAGAAATGCACATGCATAACCCTGTACCCCCTCCCGAGAAGCAACGCCTATTGAACATAGCGTTAACAAGCCCATTTCTTTTTGCGCATGCTCTGTTTGATGTTGCTTTTTGCATCGCTCATGCAAACTTACTTTCCAAAAGAACATTTGCGATTTTTCCACTACGTCAGACTCACCATCGGTATTATTACCATTTATTTTGATGATCCACCCAGAAAAAGAACATTCTCAACTATACCTTTACCTTTCAAAGTAGATCTTAAATGTCATATGTTACTGTAGCCCACTCAGAAAGTGTAATTAAGACCTTGAAAGAACCCAGTACATTTATCCCATCAAAACGTGCACGTCCAAGTGGTCTAACATTTACCAATACGTTATTTATCCGACATGTGGAAATTTATAGAATCAAAGCAACAGGCAGGTGCACACAATACAAACAAAATGACATACGGGTTGAAGATATACTATAAGAGGTCGATAAGGAAGAACACACTATTAACATTACATTATTAATACTGTTATTATTCGACTGTAAAATAAAATAAAAATTAGAGAAAAACAGAAATTTCAACAGTTCCATTAAACATCAAGCTTAAATGTAAAAAGTATCAGTATCGTATCGATATCGGTGATACTGAACCTGTATTTGCTTGGTATCGTATCGATTGAAAATCGCCCACTACTATATGTGATCAGCTAACACATCTATGAAAATGTTATTTTCTATTTGTCTGGAGATTACTGCTTTGCTGTGCCTGATATTTCCGTAGAGAAGGGGACTGCTCCTCCATCCAACAGAGTGTTTCTCCTATGAAGCATTAGTCCCCTTCATTTAAACTGATTTATGAATGGAATCTGAGGGGTGGTGTGAAGACCTTTGAAGATTGTTACACTCTAAAACCTCACAATTTGATTCATCTTTGTTGTTTCAGCTTCCTTCAACTTCAACAGCAATAATAATGCTAGAAAACTAATTGGTCGGATCGGTCATCCAGAATTCCATCACCTTGTTCAGCAGTTTCACAGGAAATGCTGTGTATAGATATTAATATTGTAATAAATATTGAAATGTAATAGAGAATGGAGAAAACCCAAAAGAACTGAAAGATATCACCCAAACAGTGTTTGAAAACATCAACTTAAACCTACAGTCACTGTATAATTCTTTATTTCTACCCTTTGATGCAAATGTAATCTTCACAATCCACGTTAATCTCACTCTGCTAGTAAGATAACATCCTGGACTTTCTACCAAAGTCAGGTTTGATGAGGTTTAGCTAAAGGAGCACATGCCTTTTTTGAATGGAGAAAATCCCTGGATCCCCGTGCCAGTAGGGAGGGGAGGGATTTATTATCAATTGAAATTATAATCTGTTGCTAATGCTTATGTTCCTTCTTAAATGTAAGAAATGTAAAATAATCCTAACTGTCAAGATAAAATTGTCATCCAGTGTCCTCCACTGTTTTTAAGCAATGTCTCTACCTGCCTCAGAGGCCTGATTGAGGCAAAATAGGTTTTTCCAACATTTACGTATATAAAGGGAGTCAAATGATGAGGATGAAGGCCAAATAGAGCAGGAAGGAGAAACCTTACAGGACAATAAAAACGCTTTTTAAGAGCCTGAACAGGAGCAAAGTACAGAGTTTCATCAGCCAATATGAATGACAAGAAATATATTAATGAGTGCTGCATAATTAATTGATATTGTATCTGCAAAAAGTAAATAATGATTCTTTTAATTACATACAAAGTAAGCTCTTCAGGGCTAAGTATAGTCCTGCTTCTATATGTCATGACCAAGGATGGGCTGTACATAGTTAGTTTGTACATAGTTAGGTAATTCCTTTAACAATCCTGTTCGTCAGTACCAGAGTAAATTAATCTCTCTGGACTGGAAGTGTTACTACTTTCTAGTTGTAATGCTAGTGCTGCTGTTAGATTTTGAGGTTTAAATAGGCAGAAAATGTGGTGATCTGTTGCTGGGAATGTTTAGGAAGCCAATAGATGAAAAGTCCTCTAAACCTTGAGAGATTTTTAATCTTGATAAAAACCTTGGATCTGTTGAAAATGAAAGGTTATGTGATAAGAACTATCGTGAAGAACAAAATAGTCAAGGACAAATATGAAATGATAGGCAGGTAGATGCAAGGATTGTTCATCAGAATGACGTACCATGTTAAGCTCAGAACTACTGCTGTAGCTCAGTACAACTAGTATTTAACAAAAGCTGCATTAATAAGACCATTTCCTATATCATATGTGTTTATCTGAAAGCTTTATTGCAAAGTAGGGTTTTAGACACACAAAGGTTTACTTTTCCTGATTCTACATACAGAGAAGCAAAAATACATTTGATATGAATAACTTCAAACCATATGAGAATTTGCAATAAAGAAATGCAAGATATAGGAATGTTATTAGAATAGAGGAGAATAAGGCAGCTGGTTGCCAAGGAAGAGGAACATGGCAGAAAATAAAAATGTGGGAGATTGTTTAATTTAATTTGAACTAAGTTACAGGCCTTTGTCCTGCTAGGAATGTTGTGTTGTTTTAACTTCAAACAGGGAGAGCAAGTCTTCCAGGAAGGTCCTGGTCTTATCCAGCTATGCTGTTGCCGGTCAGTGATAACCACTGGCAATTAACCTGCACCCACTTTTTGTATGTGTAAACTTCTGCCCCCTCCTGTTACTCCTTTAAACGTCCCAGCAGAGATGACCACAGACGTTCAGGGAGTGAAAATTCTCTGTCTAAGAATTCTCTCCTCTTCTGCAGCAAAGTTACTTTTTTTGTGTGTTGGTTATGTGTAGTACAATAAGGGGTTATTGTTGTTTAATCCTGAGAGAGATAAAATTATCTAGTACAAAAAAAAAAGCTTTGATGTTGCACAATAAGTGCTAAACACATTTTTTTTCTTGTGGATTTTACAAGAAAAGAAGGACACAGCAAAACAAAATGTTTGTTTTTAAAATATTTCAGCAATGGCTCTTTTTTTCAACTGATTTTTTTTAGAGGCCAAATAAACTGAACTTTTCAGCATATGTTGGGAAAGAAGGAATCAAATCTACAACCTTCCAGGACCAGACAACTAAACTTCCAACAAATCTACGGTGTGCCAAAACAATTTTTTTAGGGCCTTTGAAAAATGTTTACTTTTGCAAGTAATTTCCTGAACTTGTCATGAGTTTTTGGTTTGAATGTGTGTGGCTACGTGTTTTTGAATGACTGCCTTTACTGTCAGTGCATCCCATCATCCTACAGTGTAATTTACTATTCTATATCTCTCCAACGAAACAAAAAAATCTTCCTCAGCATGACCACACACAGCGAAAAAACAGCATTTCAAACTAAGTGATATAAATGACATAAGGAAAAGAGGAAATTTGGAAGTCATAACCTCCTGTTGCAATATGAGAATGATCCTATGATGGGGGAGCGAGGGGGCTTTGGGGGTATGAATTGAGTTCCTGCATAGCTGAGGGGTAGAAGCTGTTTTCCAGGCTGGGACTGTGACATCTGATGGCTTTGCGGCGTCTTCCAGAGGGCAGTGATGTAAATATGCGGTGGCATGGATCTGTAGTGTCCTTCACAACCCTACAGGCTCTGCTGCAACAGCCTGAAGTGTCGACATCTTCCAGGGAAAACAGACGAAGAACAATGATTTTTTTTTTTTTGCTGATTTAATTACTCTCTGGAGAGCTGCATTTTTTTGGGCAATATAGTAAAACATAAAGTACAGCATCCCAGTACTACTAAAAGCTGCTAGATATCATTTAATGATAAAAGGGGAGAAGTGCTTATGAAAGCCTGTCGTAATGATCCCATTAAGGGAAAGCAACACAGAACAGAGCCAGCCTCAGATGGAAAGACAAGAGGAAGAGAGACACAGCAACTTGGAATACAGATCTTACAAATATATAGACCTAGAATGGTAAAATGTATAGGCAAACAATCTGCTGGATAATAAGGTCTAATTTTCTATTTTCATAAATTACCATTGCATTAGCTTTTGTGGTTGTAACCATGGCTGCAGTGAAAATATATACAAACAATGGAGAAAAGCAACCAAAAGATATAACTGGATAGCCATCACTATAGAAATTAAGTGACACTTCCACACAAGTGCATAGCAGTAATTTGACATTGTATTCTCAGAACGTCTTGTTCTGGTTGGAAATGCATTGAAGCAGGTATAGTTCTACATTAACGCTGCAATTACTGCTGTCGTTGTAAAGGCTTAAAAAGGAAATCAAAAATAGCTCAAAACAAGCTGAGTTAGTCCAAACAAAGATCTATGGAATGGAATAAATAACCGGCCTTGTTTAGGACCCAACATTGGTTTTATCAAAACCTTCTGCAATTATGACTAAATGAACTTTCAGAGAAGCGTTTTATCTATAAAAATATTAGCAACATCCCAGCAGACAATTATATTTGCACTGGAAAAAATCTCAATCTAGATAAGTCATTTAGTCTTAAAATAAGTGCATTTGTTCTTTGATTCAGGAGGTAAAAGAGACCTTTTGCCAAGGGAACAAGACATTTACATCTAAAATAAGAAAAAAACTATTGCATTGTCTTGTTTCAAGTGCATATTATGTAATTATCTTATTTTAAGAGTAAAAATACTGATTCCATTGGCAAAGTATCTCATTTAGCTACTCAAATTAAGGGTAAATACACTTAATTTAAGACATTTTTAATTATTTCTAGATGGTTTTTCCAGTGTGATGGGACAATTTAAGTTTTGGTGGGTCTAGTTTTTGTCTAAAGAGGAAAACGCTTTTATTAAAGCATCAACCATTGAGGAGACAGTATCTCCATTTTTTTAACTGTCACTCCTCAATAACTTAACCGTATAGTGAGGTGTGCTCTATAGTCCGTAAAGTACGAACTGTATATCATTCACCTCCTCTAAATGGATGACATCAAGCTGTACGCTTAGAATGAGCAAGACATCGACTAACTGATCCATACCACCCGATTCTACAGCAAACATTGGGATGTCATTCGGATTAGAAAAGTGTGGTCAGATGGTGACTAAGAGAGGGAAGGTAGATCATACAGAGGGCGTCTCCCTCCCAGAATGAACAATAGCAGACATTGAGGACAGTAACAAGTACCTCAGAATCCCACCAGCAAATGGCAACCTTGGAGAGGTAACAAGGAAAGCAGTTACGGCCAAATACCTCCAATGAGTAAGGTAGGTCCTAAGAAGCAAGCTCAAGTCTTGGCAATAAATAGCTATACTGTATCAGTAATCAGATACCCTACAGGAATAATAAGCTGGCCAAAGGATGAGATACAGCCCAAAGATGTTGAGACACAAAAGCTCCTAAACATGCATGGAGGGTACCACCCCAAATCCAGCACCCTGAGAATATACACCATCCGTAAGGAAGGAGGCAGAGGACTAGTGAGTGTAAATGCCACTATCCAGGATGAAACTTCCAAGATTGATCAGTACATCAAGGATAAGGCTTTAACCGATGACATGCTCAGTGAATGTCTCAGACAATGTGGAACAGAAGATGAGGTGCTGGAGGTTCCGTCATGGGAGGATAAGACCCTAAACCAAAACGTTCCACCAAAACGTAACCAAAGTGTCAGATATCAGGAACTCCTACCAATGGCTAGACAAAGCCAGACTGAAGGACAGCCCAGAGGCACTCATCATGGCTGCTCAGGAGCAGGCCGTGAGCACCAGAGCAATAGAGACTCAGATCTACCAGACCAGACAAGACCCCAGGTGCAGACTGTGCAAAGAGACCCCTGAGACAATCCAGCACATAACTGCATGGTGCAAGATGCTGGCAAGGAAAACCAAACTCATGGATTTTGTGAGCTATACCATCCATTTCTAGCGATGCAGATTTTCCAGTGTACTTCAGAACATTTCACCACCTGACTTCTACGTTTCTTCCTGGTAGACGTGTTAAATTGGCATAAGTAAGTGTTGACTAGGCCTGGCGGAGCCAGCAGTGCCTTAGACACTGAAAACACAATGGAGATGGACTTTAGCCATGCCCCAGGCTTCCTCAGATACTGAATGCTCAGTATAAATGACGCCTAATGCTACCAGACCATGAGAGGGGTGGAGGGGTCAAGGCAGCAGAGAGAGCATGAGATTTAAACTGACAGCACAAAGCACAGGGGAGCAGCCAATGATGATAACCCTGCTGCCAGGAACGGTACCTCACCAAAGAGTTTTGTTTGGGTTTTTTGAGAATGCTATTGCTGTTTATTAATAATTTACCCCCCAGTAACCCGAAAGTCTGCCATTTAAATGCCCGTAGAGGACATGTTGAATTCTGAAGATTAGAGTTTGCTGACGGAGCTTTGAAAGGATCTGCGAAAATGACTGAATTGGAGTGCAAAATTTGTGGAAACTCATCCAAAAAGATTACAAAGGTCTATTACAGAACTGCCTTAGGGGTCTAAACAGCTATGTAAATGTGGGATTAGAATTTTAAAGGTGTGATCTCTGACCTAAGTAAAGCATTGGGCAAAAACTATAGGGCCAATACTATACTTGGTGTTAAAAAAGAAAGTAAAAGTTGTTTATGAAGGTGATTTTTATTTTTTAGAAGAAAAAATGGGATGACATTAATGTTTTTTGAGGGTCTTTCAATAAACAATACTGTTTATGTAGTGTTTCAGAGGCCAATTTAACATGTATTTTGCCCTTAATTCTATAATAAAGTTTATCAGAAACAAATGTATTTTATGCTCCTATGTAAATTGACATAGGAGGTTAGACAACATAGTAAATTAACCTCTTACACCCTCAGGGGGTATAAATAAATTTCTGCCTGACAAAAACACACAAAAGTAAATCACTTATAGCCTCAAAGCTATTAGATTTAAGAAGAAACTTTTGGTACCTCTGTAAAGGTAAGATGTCATAGAATGGTTTTCTGGTGTCAGCACCATTGTAGCTTTGACCCTGCCTGAAATATTAGGACAAAATACAAAATATTTTGCATTTTTTTTGAACCTCGCCAAAATTTTCTTTGAAATAAACATTTCAAAACACTACCAAAATATTATTTATAGCACAAAAAAGTAGTACAGACTTTTAAATCTAAATGTTGTGTAAAAATATACCAAATTTGGACTCAATCAGATGAATCATATTTATTTTAGAATGGTATTAGTGAGAAATTTCTTAGGCGGAGAGGCCATTTTGGCACATTTATCCAAAAATGTCACCAAACTGTGCCAAATGTGTTTTTTACATCAATACTGGGGGTTTGGTAAAATTACGAGGTCATGTAGCAGCTGGACCCGCCGGTGGGTCCGTAGGTTCTAGGGCTTAAACCTGTTCATCCAGATATATACAGGGACAATTCCTCCACCCAGCTCACCTCTACACTTAACCCCAGTATACAAAGTTCATATATGTCTGAAATAGAAGTGATCCATGTGGAACATTGCTCTGCAGCGCCAGTGTAATGAACAGTAAGTCATCATGACGCCAGTAACACATTATCAGCAGTCAGATGACATTCTGCAGGGTGCCAATGCAACTAGTGTTAAAGAATACAATGTGCTAAGGCAGAGCACATATTTGCCATGTAGAGGTTTTAGTATTTGTTTGTTTTTCTTGGCAGAATAACAGTGATCAGACTAGATTCTTGCCTTTTTTGATGGCTGTTCCTTGCAGCCCGATGCTTCTGTTGTTCAGATCTCTACTCCATCATTTGTGATATTTTGTATTTTTGACTTTCAGGATGTGGGGAACATTTGTTTGCATGGCTGAAAAATCCTTTCACCCAACATGAAAGAAAGAGTCCCAGCTTTTAAAAAAAGAAACATACAACAAAAACTCCGCTGTAATCAAACTCGTTGTTATCGGAAAACAAAAGCTCTTGGTGTCATCAGCTAGACCGATATCACGTATCTTAATTCAAGCAACATTTACTAATCCTGACATTTGTTTCAAGAAGTTTAATGGAAAGGTGTATAATTCGTGAAATCAAGAAAACAGAAAGAGAGTTTATTGAACCTTTGTCTTACTATAGTAACATTCTCCCTAAATCTAACTTGGTCATGGTGTCTGTGATTTAGTCAGGAGGGTTCTATCGTAGTTCTGTGCAAACAATAAAAAGAAAATCATTAACTAGGTCATTTAGAGAAAAATAGATGTTAAAAACACAAAGCATAATAAGCAGCATTAAATAAATATTTAAATGTAGATGGTCTTTTTTATAATCAGAAAGTTATCTTTATGAGCGCTACCGTTTCACTTTACAATCCATCACATAAAACTACGACCTTAACCTTCCTCAAACTGGCAGCATTACGCAGACCTCCTTAAAGCCGGCAAACATTAAAGGATTTTTTTGCCCTTTTCGGGCTGATTTTCCAGTTGTGCAAAAAAAATTTGGATTGAGCTGACTTTCTGCCTGATCACGTATCGTGTTGTGTAAAGGGGGGCGACCATCTCCCGATCAGTAAGTTCGCGAGAAAATCAAACATGTTTGAAATTCAGTTGGCTGTTCTAAGGTGGTTGTGGGTAAATCCTGCTGTTGAAGCAGAGCTGCGAGCTGATTTACCAGAACCTCCTGCACTGCACATGTGCAGACAAGGGAGTTCTTCTTTTTCTTCCAGATTGCTGAGTCCAATGTGTGGTTTTTGGATGTATGGTGTGAGCAGGTAGATCGCATCAGAGCGTCGAGCTGCACAGTGTGAGAACATACATCCTGAGCTGTGAACTTTTGTTGTGCAGTTTTGTTGTACTGTTTGAGCTGTAGCTGTGTGCTACGATTGAAAATATCTTACACTATATGTCCAGCTTTACAGAACTTTATTTACTTTATTTAACAGAACCTATTATCGGTGAGAGAAAATTGAAATGTGATAACAGCATTAGAGAAAACAACTGCATTGTCAAATAGCCACTTAGTATTTACTGTGTAATGGAAGACAAAATCAAAATGAGGAGGAACCCCATGAGACGGTGCACAGGTCCTACCTGTTTGAACATTTTTATACTTCAACTTTATCTGCTGACAGGTGACTGAACCCTAATTGAATATGCTGATCCACTTCATTCAAGCAATAAACTAGTTTTCTCCCTGTAATGTCATCTTGATACAAGACTATTTTACATAATATGATTATTGAAATAAATGTTTTCCTGTACAAAATTAACATTAAAAAAAATTACAATCTTCATATCTATGATAAATATTCTGGATTTCAGGTCTCCATATTCCTATTCTAAGTCAGAAGTTGTGTTATTTTGATGAAGAAATGTCTTTCAGATAATATAAATACATATTCAGTCAAGCTGATGAATGTCAAAATGCCACTAAAAATTGGTAAACATTTCACCACACCTAAAAAATTTTGGATAATTCTAACTAATACAATTTCGTTTTGTTTTTTATTCTGAAATAAAGTTTCTACTGCAAAAACGTAATTTAGTAAATCTATTATTACAGCTCAGACTGGGAAAGCTCAGTGGGGTCTCCGCTCCTCTGTACCAGGGGACTTCACCAGCCTAAATTCCTTTGTCTTCATGAGGTCTTTTTGACATCAATACTCAATTACAAAGAAAAAATAATAATGCAGCCATTTTTAGCATTTATTTAATCGTATTTAGTATCTTTAACAAAATTGTTTCATGTTAGCAGGGTAGGACATAAAACAATTGTGTTAAAGTAACTCAATATGATTAAGAATTAGTTAAGTTATAGAACTCCTACCTTAGAATAACAGTGGAGTTATTGTGACACCATAAAACAATAGAAAATGCTTTGTGCACTGCTGTCCCATTACTCTTTTGATGTTACTATGGCAACAAGGTTGTAGCTCACAACTAACAACGGGCTCTTCACTAGCAATATAAAGTAAATCCTTGCTGTTTTGGTATATTGATTGAATAACAGATTTTTATGAGAAAGTTGTTACATTAAAATAACAATGTACTTAGAATTGGGCAGAGTTAGGCTTTTTGCCTGGAGCAATTCAAAATGAACAAGGTCAGTAATCAATATTAATCTAAAACAAGACTGAGATAACCTTGAAAATATGATAGGTAAATATTCTATCCAGGCTGTGACTGGCTAAATGCTTAGCTCATTACTCGTAGTCTACAGCGGTCTCATGTTCGTCATGACGCAATGCAGTTCCGTTTTTATACATAGAAGATAGTTCATGATTCCTTCTCTACAGACTAGAACAAAAGGTCCAAATAAGACTTGGGAGTAAAACATAAAGCACTGAGAATATAAAACTTTTAATGGTCAGTTGAATGGAGCTGGGTTTTGCCATATTTCATTTATCCAACTGTGGGTTGAACTGTAAACATTTACCATGAACCATTTTCATCAATACAGTTTAATTATTCCAAATATGAAAGTAGTTCCACTTTAATGACTTTTTTTAATAATTCGTCATTGGATGGAATGGATTAATTCCATCACTGTCAAATTTTACAGCTCAAAAACTTTCTGTACAGTATTATCATTTTCCAAATCTGTGTTGACCATTTAGTTTTAAGCTGCCTCAATAAACTGTTTGCAGAGGTTCATAAACTTTGCGACTCTATTCATATCAACATTGAATCAGAGGGACTCATAAATAATTCTCTTGGTATTATGAAAAGATAAAAACTACTTTTATGTTTTAAATAAAATCTAAAGACGATTTATAACAGAGAAGCTGACAATGAATGTGACTGAAGAACAAAGTTTCTCATGTTTAACTTGATGAGCTATCCATCAATCTTGTCTTTCTTGTCCATCAGTTCACCGTGGAGTTGGTGTTTATCTTCAGCAGTCTATGTGTGTAAGGGGGGCGTACAACCTAGACAGGGCAGAGATAAACAACACAAAAGGACAAAATAAGAGGCAGCAGTTAATCTAATTCAACATGTTTCTGGATTCTGTGAGGAAGCCAGAGAGCCTAGACAAAACCCAGAAACCCCAGGTTGATAATCTAACCCTGGACCTTATTGCGGCAAGGCAACACTGCTAGAAAGTGTGCCACTGTGCAACTTTTTGAGCAAAAGAAATTTTATAATCTAAAGTATTGCTAAGCTAAACTTTGATTGCTTTACTGCAGATATACAAATACCCCTGTCACACCTTGACAATTTAGAAAGCATATGCCTTATGTAAGGAAAGTCTGGCAAAAACGCTGGCATACGTTGGATAAGTTATGGGTATGTTTTGTATAAGTTATGAGCATGCTGAAAGACGCTGGAACACGCTGGCACACGTTGACATACTGCAAGTTCTTATGCCAGCGTATGCTCATACGTGGGCCATAAATTCCAGGTCAGTTATCTGATGGTTGACATACGTTAAAGCTACAGTGTGTAATAATTACAGGGATATACAGTCAGAAATGTAATATATTATACATAACTATGTTATTTATCATCATCTAGGAGCTCAGCCTCTTAACCTTAATATTTGCGTTGCCTTAGAATTCGTTATTTATAATTACATAGGAGCGGGTCTCGCAGCCATGGAGGCAGACATCTTTGCGCTACGGCAGCGCAGAGACAACAAACTAGCGATTGCGAGATCGCCCATTACGCTCGAAAGTAACTACGGCAAGTTGAGAGAGATGAACTGAGACGGTACTGAACAATAGATGGCAGTATTAAAATTATCTATGTAAACAAACCTCATCACTTGAGAAGGTAGGTGATGCGGACGTCGTGGAAGACATTTTGTCCCGTAACGCTCGCCGTACTGTTGGGGGGGAGAAGCGGTGGGGGGGGGGGGATGTTCATGTTGCTGCGGTCTGCAGTCTGACCGCTAGATGTCGCTGAAAATTACACACTGTAGCTTTAAGTGTAAGTTACTCTTAAGTCTTGGCGTCTAGCTTATCAAAAAACCTATGAGTATAGCATAACTTCTCCGTAACTTATCAAGAACTTCTCTCCAACGCATATCAACGTATCTGATGTGTTGCAGACGAGCGTTGAACAGCATTACGCTGTGGTGCGTTATGCAGAAGTTAAGCTGTAATTGGACATAAGCTCTGGACTCATTATGAATACTCTAAGTATACGCCCAAAATTGAAAAAATACATAGAAAGTTCAGCCAGTTATGCCAGCGTTTTAGGAGATTCTGGGACGTCGGCCATACGCTGAATAAATCGTCAAGATGTGACAGTGGCATAAGACAAAAAAAATGACAAAAAGAAAGGGTATCAAGTGCTATTGGACATTCCTGTAACAATTTGTTTGAAAGGAAGTTTTTCTAACATAATCGGCCAGATAAAACAAAATAAAAAACAAACAAAACATGAACAAACAGAAGAGAGGTTTTGTCATGTTTCGACAATCTAATTTTAAAACTGTGACACACGTAAAGCATTTAGATGCAAAACAAGTGCAAGGCATTTCAAGAACAAAAAGGCTTCTGGCCAATAAATCACTGCAGGATGTTAAAGTGTTTGTGTTGCTGAGAATTTGAGGCTTTAAGACACAGAAGCTGAAGATTGTATGGCATGAAAATCTACAGTTAATCCAACCCTTACTGAATTAAATTTCATGAATATGTTAAAAATCCTCATTAGAATTTGTTTCTCTCATATGAATCTATATCCACAGCTCTCATTCTTCTCTGTTGGATGACTTGATTCTCCTCAGGTGTGACCTGAGAAGACAAGGTGATAGCGTAGGTCTATTCAATTTGGGCATGGAGAGTTGTGATATGCACATTGACAATTTCAAACATGAAATTACAGAAAAAAAGACTTTCCACAGTAATTTTATTTCAACAATGGAGTGAATAACACAGAAAAGATGAAATTAGAAATGTTTTATTGAAATGAATGAAATATAGTAAGTTCTTTGGCGCTCAGGCCCTGGCAGAAGAACCATGCTGTGAATTCACATTCGCTTTGATGAGTAACCTACATTAGGACAAGTATTAGAGTAGTCTTCCCCCTAGGGGAGAGGACAGTGGTGGTTAAATAAGCCACTAAGACGGGAAGAGATTGGGGGTAGGTCTGTAATAGTTTACTGGCATGCAAGGAGCTATATAAAGGAGATCTTGAAAGATGACTGGCTTTGAAGGAGGTGCAGCCAAACATTGATTGGCTGGAGCTTGAATGAGGGACAATGCAGGTGGTCCAAGCTAACCTGACAATAGCCAGATGCATGTCTCGCTCCGCCTAGCTCCACTCACATACATCTGGGAACCCGCCATAGGAATTGCCTTTACTGAAGGCTGGGCCTTATCAAAACTCCTTGCATATGATTGGATAAGCCACTTGTCTGTCATCTTTATTGACGTGCTATTTCAACCACTCACACCGAAGCTAACCCGTGACGCTGTGAGAGGAGGAGCCATTTGGTAGATCAAGCTCTTGCCAAATCCAGTCGGGAGAAAGGCGAAAACATCGTTTCCACCAACAAAAGCCTTCAAAGCCGTTCTCTGATGTTCTTTTAATGAAACAATATCAGATAGATTGGACAACACAGAAGAAATAGCAGCATCAATGCTAACGCTTGCTTCCTCAATGCGAGCCGCCATCGTTGTTGGAATGTCACGGTCGCTTCTCCACTCCAGGACACACCCGCCCTGCGTCCTGATTGGACAGACCATAAATTCGGTTGGGGAAATCACTTTCAATGAGCAGGTTCCCAGATGTATGTGAGTGGAGCTAGGCGGAGCGAGACATGCATCTGGCTGTTGTCAGGTTAGGTCCAAGCATCTTCCAGATTGAATTTTCTCTTAAGGGCACTGTCACACCTTGTCAATTTATCCAGCATATGCCTGAGGTCCATGAACCCACTAAAACCCTGCCATACCCTGAACTTTCTATGTATTTTTTCAAGCTTGGGCCTTTGCATAGCATATTGATAACGACAGCCTAACTTATGCATAATGCGCGGCAGCGTAATGCCCATAAAATGATGCAGAAGCATCATTACGAGGCATCAGTTAAAGCTGCTCTCCTCAGGAGCATTGCTGTGCCTAAGGGGGGCAGTGAGGCATCCAGTCTGCATAAAAAGATGTCTTTGATTGTGGTATTAACCTAGCTACTGTTTACCGCCCGCTCAAAATAAGAATAAAGAAAAAGAAAGAAAGAAGGTTTTTGGTGTCAGCAGCGTCATGTCTGCTAGGAAGTTTGTTGGTGGTGGGCATGAACGCAGGGAGGATCCATCACCCTCACCTTCTGGCTCCCCCTATGATGGGGATGAAGTCTGGAGGAGAACTGACGGTTTCCTCCTGTGAACCCCCTTTATACCAAAACGCTGCCAATACGCCAGTAGCTGGAAGTTAGAAACACGTTCAACGCTCGTCTGGAACACGTCAGATACCTTGATATGCGTTGGAGAGAAGTTCTGGATAAGTTACGCAGAAGTTATGCACAAGTTACTCAGAGGTTTAGGATAAGCTGGACGCTACGACTAATGAGGAACTGACACTGAACGGATGTCAACCATCAGATAACTGACCTGGAACTTATATACGCTGGCATTTTTGTGCTTGTCAAAATTTCTCGACGTACTGTATGTTGACGTGTGCCAGTGTGTTTCAGTGTATTTCAGCATGCCCATAACTTAAACAATACATACCCATAACATATCCAGCGTATGCCAGCGTTTTTGCCAGATTTTTCGTACGTCAGGCGTACGCTGGTCTAAATCGTCAAGGTGTGACAGGGGCTTTAGCTTTATTACTGCACCATCTGCCTTTGGAATAATAATTGCCTTTATTTAGTGGTGAACTCAAACAACATGATTACTGAAGTTAGTTCTCACCTCAAAAATTTGTTTTTTGAAGAACAAAAATATAAATCATAATTTGACTCAAAAGTAGGATAAAGAAAGTACACCTACTTTTAACTCAGCAACTCTTGCTGTTATGGAAAGCAGAGAGGGCCAAAATTAGTTCACAAATATGGGGGATTGTTAAGGGATTATATTAATATTAAGGGATTGTTAACAAAAAATATCTTTTATTGTTGTCAGTTGCTGGTGAATCATGGGTCTACGTAGTCTTGCTTTCTCATACACAATAATTTCATTCCCACTGGTCTTTGTTCATTGATGAATCTTTTAAATCTGTTATTCAACTCAATTAAGGATAATATGATGATCCCAACATGACTTCAAATGTGTTGTAACTCTTATTATAGAGGCTTCTTCAAATATTGTTGTAGATGTTGATGGTGTCATCTCTTAAGAATCTCCTGAAGTGGCTTTTCATGCAGTAAATCTTCTTCTGGATGATCCTTTCTTGAACAGTTTAATGAAGATAATTCTCAGGGTTGTCCAAAGTGTTCTTCATTTTATAAAAAATTCTTCAATGTAAAATAACTCCAGAGGCTCAAGGCAAATTTATTTGTTTAGCGCAATTCAGTGCAAAGAAAATTTAAAGTGCTTTAAATGAATTAAACAGGAAATCAGAAGGGGAAAAAAATCAGAATAAAGGCAAGTAATGATAAAAACATATTTAAAGCAGGCATGTCTGTCTAATTGAGCTTTTAGGAAAACCTATGAAGACACTGTTGCAGTGATCAATTCTACTAAAGATAAATGCATGAATGAGTTTTTCTACAGTAGGTCCTGCTGGACATTAGTCCTTTAATCCTGGAGATGTTCTTCAGGTGATCAAAGGCTGACTTAGTAACTGCCTTTATGAGCCTCTGAAGGTTCTGAGTCCATCAGGATTTTAGCCATAATTAGTGGTTTCTAGCTGCAGGAGCTAAAGCTGGGAGCTAACTCTGGATCTCTGCTGCTTAGTGAGAAAATTATTACCTGTCTTTTTTTTTTTTATTGAATTTTATTTTTATTCTATTGGAGAAAATTATGGTGCATCCACATATTAATCAGGGCAGTCTCGATACTGTGGTTAGCAAAGAGACTTCTAAGCAGCTGGTCATTGTTAAGAAGGCCTCTAGTAACTTTTGAAACACAACTTTTTTCATAAAAAAACAGAAAATGTTACCGATGAAGGGGAGGTCTGCAGGACAAATTTGTCCAAGTTTCTCCTTTTTAACAATGGTTTAATAATTGCTTACCTGGGGAAAACACCAGACATAATGGATATGATTATGATTTCAATCAAATCAGACTCTAAAACAGATAAAACCTTCTTAATACAACCTGTGGGAAAAAAACATCAAGACAGCAGGATGAGGAGCTGACCTGCTGAACATTTTTTTTCTAAAATTTGGCAGAATAGAATAGAATTTATCTGAATTCAGTTCATTTCTATAGCTCCAATTCACAACACATGTCATCTTAAGGCACTTTACAGTTTACCAGATCATCCAGTCAGATTGATTCAAAGTTTTCTATCTAATGAAAACCAGCTGATTGCATCGACTTATTGACTCTTCAGCAATCCGTCACACTAAGCATGCTTGTAGCGACAGTGGAGAGGAAAAACTCCCTTTGAACAGGAAGAAACCTCCAGCAGAACCAGGCTCAGTGTGAGCGGCCATCTGCTGAGGCCGACTGGGGTTCAAGGAGACAAAAGCAGAGATAGAAAAAGAAGCAGAGATACAAAAGGCATCTTAAATTTATTCTTATTTTCATTTTTAGTCGCATTTTAGTCATTATTATATGTGATAATTTCAGTCAGTTTTAGTCGACTAAAACTTAGAGGTTTTTGCCTAGTTTTAATCAGTTTTATGTTTTAATTCATAAAAAAGTTAACCTTTACAATTTCGAATAACAACCAGATTCTTTACCAGACTGACAGCTCTAGCATAGATACTACAATGGCTGGAGATACAATGCTGCCATGCAGTACATCATTGCTGTTGGGAAGCTGATTTCTAAAATTTAAATTAACTTTTTTATGAATGAATCCACTCATTTATTATAAAAAAAAAAGAGTCTCACAGAAGTCTTGAAAATAGCAGATCTAGTTCAACACATCATATTGGTTAATATAGCAGCCAAGGTTTTAGACATACAAGGTTTCCATCAAAGCAAATACTGATCTGCTATGAATTATGCATTACACACAGATCAATAACATCTTCATTGCTCCAAAAAAGCAAAGAACAAAAACATTCTTCTTTCTACTTTGCCAATTTTGGTTTTATTTCTAAGAATTTACGCCTTGGTTCCTGCTTCTTAGGGGTCAAAGTAGATTTAAATTCAAAGGGGTCTGATATAAATAACCGCACAGAAAACCCTCATACTTTTCTTATAATGCCATGGCAATCTGGACCTAAATATAAAAAATATGTGAACAAAATTGTTAAAATATTCAAATAGATACAGTAGAAACAAGAAGAAGATATTCAAAGTTCTATGTACCTTGTCATCTGGGTCTTTATCTTAAAATGAACAGTATGCAATGAAATATTTTCTTTGGATATAATTTAAGGATTAGTTTTGGTAGAAATGAAAGAAGGTTTTGCATCACATCTTGTTAGCTGGAGGAAATAAAATCCTAATAAGCGAAACGATTTCCTCTCTTGGCAGAGGATGATCAGCCACAGTTTGTTTTAGATTTATAAACAAACAGTTCAAAACTTGTTAGCATGGTTTATTATGCGGGCCAATTTGTTAGCTTGTCTTACACATCAGTAGACACATGAAATGATCTTCAAAAAAAAAATCAAACATTAAAAAGACTAAAAGTTTAGCTGGAAACTCTTTCCGTAACTTTGCCAAACCTCTGCTGATCTCCTTTCGGTAATGACTGCATTGTCTCCAGTGTTTAGCAACCTGGCATGTCAGGCCTGTAGCAGAGATGCTAACCGTTTGTTCCGGAATGCTAAACTATTTCATTCTCTGGCACCCTAAAGTTCCCTGTAAACTCAGAAAGAAATGTTGCAGAAGGGTGTGTTTTGTCATCTTAAACTTGATCAGCCTGCATATTCTGGTTCTTGGCTTGTGGCATTCCATTAAGGAATCTTCCCATTTTGATTTTCCCTCCAGGAGAGACTCATCAGAGAAAGAAACAAAGTCGGTGAGTTTATTACTTTGTGCGCGGTGTTGGGGAGAGGGAGAACAGCTGAAATTGGAGGGCAAGAGCAGAGCAACACTGTATCCTCCTACACCAATATACACTGTTAATATCAGCAAGGACATTAGTGTCTAAAATTTCAATCAGTCATTTCATATCAGACAGTATACTATATATATATAAAACAGTAAACTGGTTATCATAGGGGCTCTATCAAGGAAATAAATAGTTAAACAGACCCGCTTTGAGCTATGTCTAGGAGAGAAACAGGTCTAGGCACTGAAAAAAAGGCCCAAAGTTATCCTCTGTAATTGGAGTTGTTAATAGCAACAGCCCAGTTGATAAATCTCTACAGTATGTTGTAACAACCAAACAGAACCAGGCTAGATAACGCTACAATGATAAGAGAAAGCGGCGGACAGTAAAATAAGCAAAGTAATGAAAAGGTCGCCCGGTGTCCTCCAGCAGCCTAAGCCTATAGCAGAATCAGTTTAGAGATAGTTCAGGAAAACTTGAGTCACTCTAACTATAAGCTCTACCAAAGGAAAGCTTAAAGTGTAGTCTTAAAAGTAGACAGGGTGTCTGCCTCATAAAATCAATAAAATAACATTCTTGATTATCTTTTTAGTTTGAATTCTGTTTGGCCCAAAACACCAATACACTACAGTAATTTGAGTGAGTCTCTTTCCAGACCTGTGCAGACCTCAAAAAAAGAACCATATAGATCTCAGCAAGAAATACAGAGTGGGAGGAAAATTAAGTGAAGGCAAAGTCAGGCCTTTGGAGACCGAAGCATATTGAAGTCATGACACCATCCTACTCCCTTGTTAACTAAAACCAAGCTGATATCCTGATGTCTAACCTCCCCTTAACACTCGCTAAGAGGAATAAACTGACATATTAGCTGTTAGCTTTCCATGTCGTCTTGTTAGAGATTTTGGCTCAGCTCCGGTGAATGTCTCAAAAACATGTTGTCTTTTCTGTTTGCTTTGGCGTGAGACATGCAGATGGGAGCTCTTTCTTTAACAAAGAAAAACACACCACGTAGAAATAATTGGCAATAAGGCTACAAAAGGCAGCAAAATGGATGTTTATATCCTCCTCACCCACTATAACATGCAAACACATTGTTATCAGACAGTCCATTTCATTACCAGCGGTATGTAATATGTAATAAAACCGTTGTCAAGGGAGACCCTGTGCAGTGCCAATAAAAGAGCAGTGATTCCTGCCCACACCAGCCATTTGTTGAATAACTCACATTAATGTAAATGATCCTCCTCCTGGGCAGACTCAAGTTGGACTCAAACATTGGTCAGTTCAATTTAAAAAAGCCATTTGCTCAGAAAGAAAGAAAGAAAGAAAGAAAGAAAGAAAGAAAGAAAGAAAGAAAGAAAGAAAGAAAGAAAGAAAGAAAGAAAGAAAGAAAGAAAGAAAGAAAGAAAGAAAGAAAGAAAGAAAGAAAGAAAGAAAGAAAGAAAGAAAGAACGATGGAGGATCTCCTGTGGTTCTCCCATGTCTCTCTAACCTAAACACCAGGTACCAATCCAAATGTAAAGTTATTACATGTATAAACTATCGTTCTATTTGGAATACAGACCTACCCAGACTGAACCACAATAATGACATGCTGCTATACATTCACACTGACTATTATCCACAACAGCCGTCTTCTTTATCACTGACTTCAAATAACTTTATTGCACTTTAAATTTACTTTACCAATTACATGTCTACAAAAACTTTATATTTTACATGTTATATTGCTTCCATTCTCTGTTGTTGCCAAACTGTTTTGTCAGAGATTATAAATCCCCTGATAGGCTTGGATTTTAAATAATCTGAATCTTACCGACCGGTTTCTACTGATAAGAAGCGCTAAATAATAGGAGAAATTGTAGTGTTGTGATCCAATCCTTTCCACTATTTATTCATTTTAATCCATCCTTATTATTAAAATTTTAGGAAATCAAATCATTATTTGTTTATAGAAAATGTTTCTTCCTGTGATCCCAGCTGTGCCATTTTCTATCAGCAACAAACTTAAAGGCACATTGACTGCTTTAATGAATTAATATCATAAATTGTGTAAACTCTATTCCCTTAAGTTGAATGGGTTAAATAAAAGAAAATAGGTTTTTTTATTGTTAATTTTTGGTATTTTAAATGTCTGAAATTTCGAGACTGACTGACTTTTTGTTTTCTATCACATTAAATGCACATTGTGTACAAAGTATTGGATACAATGAATATCCTGCTGTGTTTCATAAAGTGCACTTTTGGCCACATGTATAATGGTTTAATGGACATAAGCTTGACCTCTCCTGTTGTCTGAGATGAGATCATTTCTTTAAAGGTTAAAGGTTAGCCTTGTTTGTGACTGAACTTCTTTTCTCAATTTCCTTTTCATTCCGAATTCACATTTACTAACCATTACACCCATCAGTCAAATATCCATCCATCTCCTGCTGGTGTCTATCTCCAGCTGTCTGTGGGTGAGAGGCGGGGTCCACCCTGGACAGGTCTCCGGTCTATCGCAGGGCAACACAGAGACACACAGGACAAACAATCATTCACACACACACCTAAGGAGACTTTTTGGACTGAGGGAGGAAGCAGGAGTACCCGGAGAGAACACACGCATGCACTGGGAGAACATGCAAACTCCATGCAGAAAGACCCCGGGCCAGAAATCAAACCCAGAACCTTCTTACTGCCTGGCAGCAGTGCTACCCACTGCGTCACTGAGCAGCCCTAACACTCCAATATTCATACACTAACACTTTACTCCACAGGTCAGTGGGGCTTCAGTGCCTTCCCATATGCACATTTTGTGTGGGAAAGTGGGATGAAATTTTACAAACTTCTTATTGGAAGAGAACATTTTCCTCCATTGTGCCAAAGCTGCTCTGAGTCCTGCTCATAAATATCTGCTCCCTGCTCATATTTTATCAATTTCTCTTCCCTATAATAATCCTGCTCTAACTTCACCCTGTCCCCCAACACAGTATGTCTACTATGCTTCCCCTGGATGTAAACTTATTTTAAATGAAATGAAGTAAGGGTCATATTATTTGACAGTAAGGACATTGTTCTCTTTAACTGTTTTAACTGCCACCTGTGCCAACTAAATTACATAACAATGTCAGGTTAGAAATGACACTGAGCGCTGAAGAACAAAACAAATCATGGAGTTGAGATAACAGGAAGCCAATCTCACCTTTTTTCAATCGATTTTACCGTATTGTTTCCACTTAGCAGCTAAAAGTTTTTTTTTTCTTCTAAGCTTTCTGCCTAATTCACACCTAGACATGTAGTGTCCTCTGAGTGGGAGCCTTTCCCTATTATGTCCTGTATTGCAGCATCCTATATAATAAGGATTTTGTATTCTAGCAACTAGTTACACTTTAATACAGCACCTTTCAGTTATAAACAAGATTATAAAGGCCTTCACATAGAAATGATAAACAGTAAAGCATGATTGAAAAGAAAAAAGAGGAAATTAAATAATATAAATACAATAACACCGAGATCCCAAGGTAAGCTTTAAATAAGACGTTATTTAAAAAAAGTTCAGACTGTAAACAGAACATAATAACCATGAGAAACCAAGTTCCTCATCCTGCAACACGCTTAAAAAAAGAGCAAGATTTATATCTCTTCCTTCAGACTAGGAATAGATTTGGGTTGGAGGATCTGAGGATTCCAGGTGGAGTGTGTGCCTTTAATAAGTCAGGGATGTAGGAAGGAGCTGGACCATGTAACTCTGGATTTTATATACAATTCTAAAATGAATAGATATCTGACCATTAAAAACAGCAGTAATGTGAGATCGTCTAATATTGTTAGTTAAGAGTTAGAGTTTTGTGTTTGGATAGTGTAGAGCTGAAGAAATAGAAGCTGGAATAATCCTTCGGAGTAAATGTTTTAAAACCAACATTATAAGAAGGTAATGTTTTTCAAACTATAAGCGCTACATTACTGCAAGTAAGATCTTAATCTAATGTAAAGATATTTTCTCTAGACCAGCAGAATGACTACGTCAAGGTTTCTTTAAAAATCATTAAAAGTAATTAAATTATTATTTTTTAAATTAAGGCCTTAATTGGCATTAACATTCATTAAATGTGATTATTGTACATTTAAAATGCATTCTTAAAAAAAAAAAAAAGTTTATAAAAACAATTTCGATATTATATCGCGATTTATTTGTGCAGAACTGCTTCCGGTTGATCATAAAGCCCTATGTTCGGAAAAGAAGCTCGAGGCAGAGAAAAAGCTAGAGAATAGGAAAAGGCTAATTTCAACATAAGTAGCTGGAAAACGAGAATTCAGGAAATGGCTGCAGCCTGTCAACGGTAAAGATGACAAAGGATACATATATATATATATATATATATATATATATATATATATATATATATATATATATATATATATATATATATATATATATATATATATATATATATATATATATATATATATATGTGTGTGTGTGTGTGTGAGAGTCATGGGTACAGGTTGATGGCATTAAAATCATTTCTAAGAGGATTTAAAGAGCGTTAAAAAGAATTAAATTAGAGTTACTTATTCCTTTATAAACCCTATACATATTATTATTATTATTACAACAGTAATTCTCAGTGGAAGAGAGGTATGTAAGCTCCTTAACACATATTTTACAAAAAGAAGCAGAAAAATATGCATTTTGTTCACAATTTTTCATATGATGCAAACTGGGACCCTTGGTGTTATTATTTTTTACCACTAACTGATCTGTAAACAGGGACACAGTCGACAGATCATAATTTGGCTGGATGTTAACATGTGGATAAAGAAATAAACACTTTTTTAACAGAAATGTAATGTGATAGCCTCTCTATTAGAAACCGGTTTAATTAATTTATCATCATAAATTGTGTAGATTATGTTTCCTTGTGTGGGATGGGTTAAATAAAAGAAAATTGTTTTTTTTATTGTGTATTTTTGTTATTTTAAATGTCTGAAATGTCGAGACTGACTGACTTTCTGTTATCTATCACATTAAAAGACTGATTTATTTTATTTTTTTATGTTTTTCTTTGCTAGCATATTTGCAGGTTTTTATCCAAGCCTTGTTTCTTGTGATGTATTTCAGAAATAGAGACCTCCTTTAGGATATTTTGCTGAATTTGCTGTCCTGGTCTGAGGAATGAGGATGAAGACCTGAATGATACGGTTCAGTGCGGGAAAAAAAAAAAAAAATATATATATATATATATATATGAAATGAAGGAAAAAAACTGTACATGACAGGGAAACACAAAAACAACCTTTAAACCTGACATGCCACTGCAGAAACAATCTGCTAAATGACAGAAGAAAGCCAGGGAAGACCTTATTTACACTGTCCTTCACGCAACCGTGCCCCAGCCAACACAAAAAACGCAACATTTTAGAAAGAAAACAAATTTCTGATCATAAAAAAGAAACACAGATAAAAGAAATGTTTATTATTTGGGCAAAAAGTTCCTTTTTTAAGGATTTTATAGATTTCTTTTTAGATTGTATCGGATTTCTTTTAAGCTTGTGTGTGAAATTGTAAACAAGCTTAAAGTCATTTCTTTACTGGAAAAAATAATCCTTTTTTTTTAATATATACTTAAAAAAAAAGTGGACAGACCAAACTTATATAAGACTGTCCTCGCTGGCAGAAGGCTGCGTTCCTTTAGAACCAGAACATTTCACCACAAAACCGTTTCTTCCCACCTGCTACTCGCCACATCAACATGACTGAGGTCTTCTAATGCACTGGAGAAAAACAAACAATCTCCATATCTTTAATATCTGATCCACTTTTTATCATTTCTTTCCTTTTCTACTTTTTATAAATGGCTTTTTAAACAGCTCGCTTTGGTTTATTCCAATGTTTTTAATTCCCATATATATTTATGCTAATAATGTGTTTGCTCGCCTGTGTTTACCACCTAAAAGCGAAATAATTCCTTGTCTGTATTAAAACATTACTGAGCAGTAAATTATTTTAAAAATCTAATTCTGATAATGTCAATACATGATTTTTATTTTATTTTTTTAGCAGAATAAGCTAAGTTGACTCATGATTCGTCTGTTTTTAAAACAGGCATTTATCTCCATAGAGAAGAGAAGGATTGTGATAGACTGGACTTAAACTAGTTGATCCACTGCTTCAGTCAGAACAACCTGCAGCTAAAGCCACACTAAACAGCAGAGCTGTACCACTGATGGAGCCCAATCACTGCTTCCCTCTACAATCCTAAACCCTACCAGGTCTGCTTTGGTTCACTCTGGGTTCCTCAGACCTACTCCTTCTTGGCACCTGGAATGGTCCTCATTAATGGTTTGTAATGTTCTCAGATATGCATCAAAACTACTTCTGAGAAGGATAAGCATAACTTGCCAAAAGCTTTTATCCAAGCCAAAGCTCCTTTAAAAGGTGACAATTCATTGATTTTTCCTTTAATATCTCTTTGTGATGGGAAACCAGCACGTTTGGATCAACATGAGTTATTCCAGAGGTGTGTTGAAAGCCACTGGGATTCATTGCTTTTTCTGCCAAAATGTTTGTTTATATCTGAGCCTTCATGTATAATTTTGACCCTGTAAGATTAGAAAATCCAAAATATATTTTAAAATTATCCGCCAAGACCATTGTTATCTGGGAATGAAGGGAAATTCAAAACTTTTGGAGAGCAATAAAAAATACTGCAGAACATCTTGTCTCAAAGGATGTTGCACTGGATCCGGTTTTCCTAATTTTAGGATTGTATCGAAAAATAATAGTTTGTTTAGAAAATGTATACAATTATTGATTGATATTTGTCTACTACAAAATAAAAGACTTATAGCACTATTCTGGAAAAAATACGGACCAAGTATAAAAGAATGGATCAGGCAAATGCTGAAGACTTTACCTGTGGAACACATAACATCTCTCCAAAAGGGGAAAAGTGAATTATTTGAAGACATTTGTAAGCAGATGTAAGCAGATTTCTGACTTTTTTCTCAGAATTCTGACTTTAATCTCAGAATTCTCACTTTTTTTCAGAATTCTGACTGATTTCTGACAATAAAAAAGTCTGAATTCTGAGAAAAAAGTCAGATTTTTTAGATCAAAGTCAGAATTCTGAGATCAAAGTCAGAATTCTGAGAAAAAAATCAGAATTCCGACGTTTTTCCCAAACTAAACTGAAATAAAATTTTAAAATCAGTACACATTTTTTTTTTTTTTTCCAGTGGCCCTAATCCTCTTCCGTAGT
This sequence comes from Cyprinodon tularosa, assembly GCF_016077235.1. Taxonomy (NCBI): domain Eukaryota; kingdom Metazoa; phylum Chordata; class Actinopteri; order Cyprinodontiformes; family Cyprinodontidae; genus Cyprinodon; species Cyprinodon tularosa. Next base: position 829,822 of record NW_024038092.1, read on the forward strand.
TGAAGATGAAGAAGTCAGCTAAAGAAAAAGATTAATGTTGGACCAAAAGATTAAACAAGGTAGCCTCAGCAATGGACTCTATGCAGATATGTGCCAGATATGTGCCAGAGAGGGCGTTTGTTGATGTTGTTTGTTGTATTGGTTCTATGGCAGATACATCTGTAAGAAAAGAAATACAATAGAATAACTGTTAAAAAAAATATCAGCAAGGACAAAAAAAACTGACCCTGTTTGTAAAATAAAAAACTCATCACTAAGTAATAAACTTGGTCTAAAAAGTCATTAACAGCCCTGAATTAGTAAGCCGCTCATGCCAATGATGGCCGGGTTCATTATAGAGGACATGTTGGAGAACTAAAGGAAAGGAGCAGTGGATGCTGGAGGGGCCGTTTGGGAGAATTAGGAGCACTCTTGTTGAGCCACTTGGGGCCGGAAATGTCAAAAACAAAAATAATAGTAATTATCTTTGTTAATCTTTAAACATGCAAACATTTTACCATCTGAAAAACCAGGTGGACTGATTATTAATGTAAAACTGTCAAAATAGATCCTATCAGTGGTTCGAGTGGGAATAGGATGGCATGGAAACAAACACTTCTTAACCCTGAGATATACTTACATCCACACACATTTGCAGAAAAAGGAAAATAACTTTTAGGAAGACAGATAGAGGATTCATCGTTCAGCGGCTTCTTCTCCTCTTTGGATGCAATGCGAGAGACAAAGGCATGGGATAGGGTTGGACAGCAGACATTTCTAAGCCCTAGGGGTTCAATGCCCCAAGCCACATTCAGTGACCATGACACAATGTGCCCCCTGCAGTGTGAGCGGACGCCGTGGAATAATACTAGACCAGGGAAAAGCTGCACAACCACAGGGGTGGACTGTTGTGACACAAAATGGCTGAGTGGAGGAGGCCGTGGCATGAAATGACATTTGTCAGAGAGACACTAGCTAACTTTGTGGGGGGTCAAAGTGGGGGAACTCTTACATTGACCTGCTTGATGCTCTGTCCAAGTAATAAAAGGATGTGCAAATAGAGAATTTATTCAATAAACACTTTATACCTTTAACTGATTTTATGTTTCAGATGATAACGTTTACCATTCCTGGGAAACTAATGCATTTCAATGTGAAACTGATCTCATTGTTTCAAAGCAAATTCTGTTAACAGCTTTAACCTTTGTGTCCAAATGATTAAAAATGGAGGAGAAATCCACCAAGTTACCTCTTTATATATCACATTTCTAAGAATCGGCTACCTCAGCGGTGCATACAGTAGCTTTTCAGGGTGATTAGCCTAGCTGCTTCAAACATGACGCGGTGGAACAGAATGAGGCAGAGAGACAGTGCCCACCCCTGGGGGGTCCGGCAGGGCCGCGTTTCCCCCTATGGAGCTGGGCCACTGCCCACTGCGTTTCCCATGACCGTTCATTTTGGGAGAGCTTGGAATCATGACGGCTTCTGAAGGCCAGAAACAATAAACAGCAAAAAAAGCAGGTGCAGAAATATGAATCTGAGCTTCAGAGCTTTCATCCTGTTTATTTGATTTTCTGGGGGGGGGGTACAGAATTTTCCCAAGTCTTTAAAGCCATCTAGACCCAGACATTGATTCTGCTTGTGTTATATTCACTTTCACCCCATCCTAAACAAAAATATTTCTTTTTTTTATGTATTTCAATTCCCAAACCTTTACCTCAAACTCTGTGTTTTCTGTTATTTCCTGTCCTGCTGGTGATTGTGATTCATTACGGGTCGAAGCAAACAGAACAACCTGAGGAACAACAAGAACCCAACATCTGGTAAGACCTTCAGTCACTGCAGCAGCTTTTTTATTGCTTATTTTTCTACTTTGAATAGCAACCATTTCAGTGGCGCTCAGCAGACAGAGTAGTCGCCTTGCTTTCTTAAAGCGGCGCTTTGATTCCAGCTGCTGATTGTTGATGTTCTCCTGTGCTTCTGACCTGTACGGGTGGAGGAATGAGCGTCTGCCGGTACGCGGCATTCGCTGGTTGACTTGGTCTACGTAGACGCTGCTTTATAAATAGACGTCACTTTGATTTTCTTCAAGTTAATAATATTTTTTTATATTATTAACACGAATTATAAAAAAAGTCAAACTAAAAGGAGAACTGGAGGATGAGTTGAAATGTTAAAAGCTGAGCTTCATGATGGTTTTATTTCTTTTTTTTCTGTCGGTTGGTTTTCCCATTAGGACTTATGTCAAAGTAAAATGGTTTGTTGCATAAGTGGTGTTTTGTAAGATTTGTAATAAGCGAACTGGGAACAGTGATGGGCCTGCCTTGCTTATTTGGTTTTCTATTTTTATCAGGAAGAGGTGTCAGCAGACTGGAGTTTAATCTCACCGTGGCCCTGACTACTTATTGGCTGCTCTGTGTTGCCATGAAAAGTTCATTAGCTTGAGATATTTCAACACGGATTTGCCTTTAAGGCGCTCATACACCGTCACATTAAAACCCCTTGGTAACTAAAACAAGGAGGCGACCAATGAGAACGCTTTCTGCAAATAAAAGCAGCCAAAGTGCCTCCTAATAGGCTTCTTCTCTCAGCCAGTTAAAATACAGACTTTAAAAGCAACATGTCTTAACTCCAGCTCTAATCTTCATTTATTCATTGATTTATAGAGAAACAAGAAGAATGAATAGGAGATTTTGTTAGGATTAAATGGTTGAATAGAATCCTTCCAACAGTAGAAGACTGGTTTAGATTGTTTTAGATATATTTAAATTAGAAAGGTTGACTTTATCTTTAAGAATCCATAGGGGGAAAGATGTAATAATATTTGGAATTAATTTCAGAAAATTTCAGAAAAGATTTTTTATAATTCTTATTTCCTAACCTTCTTGGTGCTCTGTCTTGACCTTCTTGAATTGAAAACTTGCTCTTCTTTAATAATTTAAAGAGATTCTTCAACTCCATGTTAAAGCCACCATGTTTTACTTCAACAGATATTTATAGTTTGGTTCTGTTTTTTTTTTTTTTTCATTTTTCTGGCTTTTGTTTTTATTTTGATTAAATATCATTTTTTATTCATGTTAAACCTAAAGTAGAACTTATTTTATGTGTAAAACTGACTGTGTTTTCATCCTTTTCACTTAGAAATGAATGGAAAAATACAAAAACCAATATTCCACAGTTATCTGTTTGTCCAACCTGCACATATTAACTCTCCAACTGTAAACAAACACACATTTAGCTGTTTGAAATTCGATTTAACTGCTTCTACATCACTCTGCTTACAAATGTAATAAAATGAATCATGCTTCTTATAAATTGCAAAGATTTTCATGGACGCCAGCGACCAGCCTGTCCTACGACACCAGAATGAGGCTGAAAACGGATCATTTCATCACAAACTCACATTCTGACTTCAGGCACTTGGCTTAAATGCTCTTTTAATGTTCCACTTTGTGTTTCTGTTTGATCAGATAGAAAATAGGTGATTTTATAAAAAAAATACTTTGGGTGTTGGGTTTGGTTATGTCATTATTCATCCTTATTTAAAAAAAAAAAAAAAAAAACGGTTCATATTTTCCACAAGAAAAAAACAAATCAAAGTCAAACAAATAAAAAAATACGTAAACATCTTTTTTTAATTTGAAATAAAATAGTAGATTTCTTTGATAAGGCATGAGCTTGAATAAACCTTATTTCCCAAACATCAAACAGTAGCTTAAGTTAAATTTAAATGCCCACATTTTAGTTTGCTTGGTTTTTTGACACCAGAACCAACACAAACCCATGTCAGTGCCGCTAACATCCACTAAAGCAAAGGTGCCAAGAGTATTCAGGTTTTTAACTCCAGTAGAAATATAAATCCTACTTTCTAAGCAAAAACAAGGCCTTCTTATTGATCCGCTCTATAAAGCCTGGAAATCAACCCTAATTCTGACATTTTTAATTGAAAAAGCTTCCTGGATGGGAAACAAGACGTCTTCAAACTTGGAAACAAACTCCAGCGGATTGTTTTATTAACACTTTTGTAGAAATTCTGCTGCTTAAAAACACTTTTATAGAAGTTAGAGAATCAACTTCAGCTTTTAACTCCAGTAAAAGTGTAAATGTACTATTTGTAAAACTACTTAAAGTATAAAAGTCAAAGTAATGCAGGAAAAAATGTTAAGGCCAGAAGCTTTACTGCTCTGCCCTATTAAAGGAACATTTTCTACAATTCTGGATGAAAGCTTCCTTAGACTTCATTTTCTTAGTTTTATTACTAATTGTAACATTATCACATTTAACTTTGCATCATGTTGAAAAATTATTCATTTTGGTATTTGGTAAAGAACAAGCTAATTATTTAGATGGTTTTAATTGTTTTAAATACTAACAGGCCACAATAAAAATAAGCTTCAATGAAAAAACTAAAGTCTATTTTTAAAAATTTAACTAGAAGAAGTAAAAAGTTGTCAAAATAGTTATTCTAAGATAGTATAGATAGCAGACATTTCTAGTAAGGAAGTAAAGGAACGGAGCATTTGTACTTTCACATCTCACAACTCAAGGTTCTTTGGAACAGAATCACCAAATCATCTTCATACTTTAACGGGTTAAAAAGAAGCATATCCACCGTCATCCAGATCCCTCTTGGTTGATGTTCATCTCAGCCAGATTTTACCTGCTTATATAAATATAAAAAAAAACGAATCAGTCCTAAAATAATTTAGCTTGATCGAAAGATCCTCCAGATATGAGCTTAAAGTAAAGGAGAAATGATTCCATCAGACCTGACTGCCGTTCAGATCCTCCATTAATAACACTAGTTAGCCTAAGCCTAAACCCCCCAAAAAAACAAGCACATTATTACTGATGTATCTATGTAATTTATTTTGGCAATATCTAGAAAAATATACATAGATCATGCATAGATCAGTTATGCTCTTACTTTTAAATCCATCCCAATTATTAGTTTAGGTTAAACTGTAAATATTGATATACAATTAAATAAAAAACCTTATTTTAAATAACTATATTTATTTTCCTGTAAACTCATTTGCTAATGAAATATTTTGACCCCCAAAATACGATGATATTATGCGCCTCAAATAAAAGATAGTGGAGGTTTTTCTTATTTTAAAAGCAATTATTTTATTCCTTCGGCTGATCATTTTACTTCAATTTAAAGAAACTTTAACTTCAGTTTTTACTGTGATGGTCAAAAGATTTTTTTAAAGGAACAGTAAAAACAGCATCACCTGCATAAATAGATGAATGGCATGCTTGTTCTATAACAGATAACTAGGACTCATGTAGAAGCCGTGAGTTCATGGTAAAAAAACAACATGGAGCCAAACAAAGATGTTCAGCTTGTGCTGTGCACTGATCCAGAGCTCAGGCTTTATTTAGAGACTCGCTCTCAATACCAGACAAACTTCCTCAGGTCAACTAGTCCTACATTCAACAGCATTAAACCATAAAAAAAAGCAGCAACTGGGAATTTTGGCATTTAATGTAATTAGTTATTGATTTCTGCTTTTGTTTGCTGCGGAGAAAACATGAGTGTTTGACAAAGAAGAGGAGCATAAATTATTAATACTAGATTATCATTTTAACAGAGTGCATTTTTACCTCCATGTTTTTATACGTTTGTTCTAAATTCCTAGTATTTGTTGGAAGGTAGGGAAGAAAAACTGGGACAGAAAGCTGATTTTTATTTATTATCTTGGTGATATTAACAGTTATACTCTGTAAACTTGTTCTAACTTGTTTTAAATTCTAACATCAGTGCTTAGTGATTATTCTCTTACATTCAGGGGGTGGCAGAGATAATGTTCTTCATTTTGTTTCACAGTGATAACAGATTAACCGATGGCATAGAAAGGCATCTATGGACAGGATGCTGATCACTTTGGGAACATGCAGGTCATCATCGGGACATAACATCACCACAGTGTTTTAGATATATTTAAATTAGAAAAGTTGACATTCTCTTAAAGAACTCAGAGGGAAAAATGTTGTAACATTTGGAAATAATGGATCGGCTCTGTAATCACATTCAGAGATGATTTTTTTTTTTTTATAATTCTTATTTCCTAACCTTCTTGGTGCTCTGTCTTGACCTTATTGAATTGGAAAAAAAACTAAAAACTTGCTCTTTTTGTAAGAATGTAAAGAGATTTTGCAGCTCCCTGTTAAAGCCACCATGTTTTACTTCAACAGATATTTATAGTTTGGTTCTGTTTTTATTCATTTTTCTGGCTTTTGTTTTTGTTTTGATTAAATATATTTTTTTATTCATGTTAAACCTAAATTAGAACTTATTTTCTGTGTAAAACTGACTGTATTTTCATCCTTTTCACTTAGAAATGAATGGAAAAATACAAAAACGAATATTCCACAGTTATCTGTTTGTCCAACCTGCACATATTAACTCTCCAAGTGTAAACAAGCACACATTTAGCTGCTGTATGAAATTCGATTTAACTGCTTCTAAATCACTCTGCTTACAAATGTAATAAAATGAATCATGCTTCTTATAAATTGCAAAGATTTTCATGGACGCCAGCGACCAGCCTGTCCTATGACACCAGAATGAGGCTGAAAACGGATCATTTCATCACAAACTCAGGTTCTGACTTCAGGCAGTTTGCTTAAATGCTCTTTTAATGTTCCACTTTGTGTTTCTGTTTGATTATATAGAAAATAGGTGATTTTATAAAAAAAAATACTTTGGGTGTTGGGTGTGGTTATGTCATTATTTATCCTTAATCTAAAAAAAAACAACAAAAAAACTGGTTCATATTTTCCACAAGAAAAAACAAATAAAGGTCAAATAAATAAAAATAAAAAAAACAATAACATCCCTTTTTAGTGTTTGATGAATATCAATTTTTATTATTGTTAAACCTAAAGAACTGATTTTGTGTGTAAAAATGACTGTTTTCATCCTTTTCAATAAGAAATAAATAGAAAAATAACAGCTCCACGGTTATGTGTTTGTCCAACTTGCACATATTTAACTCTATAACTGTAAACAAGCACACATTTAGCTGCTGTATGAAAATAAGATTTGATAATAAGATCCCATTTTTTGTTGGTCGTTTGAAGCGATAGATGAGAATTGTTCTGTTTTTATTGCTGTAAATGGTAACGGTTGCTGAAGTGATAGTGAAAGTTAAAGCTGCGTCCGGGTGTTAACGGTGAGCTTGTGTTTTCCCTGGTTTCCCTGCGGTACGGCAGAATTCCAGTAAATTTCCATGTGTCTCAGCAAACAGGACAAGCCTAGATCTGTACAGTGAGTAGAGCACAATGCATATGAGTATATCAGTCCCCTCTGCTGCTTATTTACCAGCTCTGTGACAGACTGGATCTGAAGATAAACTAGGGCAAACCTCTGTAGGCTTTGTTATATCCCAAACTCTCTGGTGAGAAGAAGCCAAGGTGTAGAACTACTCTAAATATGTTTTTCCTTCTTGAGAAAGAACAGGAATCATCAAGTAGAACACATCCATGCAATGAAGGCCATAATGTGTAGACAGATACTTTCTCTGCAATACTGAGTTGAAATAGGAGCAGCTAGCTCGCTGCGTCCTCTAGGGTTAGGAGCTAAAGGTGTCATAGACTTCCTGGAATTATTGGTTCTTTCTATAGAATCATAAAAATAAAACATTTTTAGATGCATATTTTTACAGTGGTACTGTAGAAGGAGCAGTAAAGTTTCAGGCTGTGAGTCCAGAAGGTTCCACACTAATTCTCTTTATCTGTTGTTTTTATTTTTATTATGACAGAACATGCACTTGTGGTTTTGGAAGGACTTTGATGTTTTTGGACTATTTAAAGCTGAGCTATTTGAAGTTGAAACTTCTCCTTCAGTCGGCCAACTGTACACATCTGAACAGAAGAGCTTCTCTAAACATCATAAATGCATCGGCCTGTTGTTCATTACTCCTTTGCTTTATGCTCTGACTCCAACTAAAAGGTTTGTTTTTTTCCTCTTTGACTTAAATTATCCAGATGACTTTTTCTTTTACGCCTGTTTCCAATTTTCTGAAGAGGGAGAAGCAGAAGCTGGGATTGCACAGGTGACATTTGGTATTCGCTGCAAACCTCTGCAGATTTCTACTCAGAGATTCTATTCTTGTTACTGCTGGGATCTTACTGCTCTCCCACTTTCTCTCTTGCTGACTGTTTCATTTTTTCTACCCATGGACTGTGAGGGATTTTGCTGTCCATGGGACCACTTTTGTTCAGTGATTCCCTCAGTTCCATCTGCCCTCATCAGTCTTTAACATTCCAACTACATTTCAGTTTGTCCCGTATAACCAGTACTCTAGTTGAGGGGAGGATGGCATTCCCTTTTTTAAAAAAAATCTTAAAAATCATCCCCCTACTTAAATGACCGTCCCCCATACCATCCCCTGAGATAATTTATGACGGAATGTGTAAAATTTCTACTATATATTATGGCCATAATATTGCCCTTTCAACATTTGGCGGGCTGTGGGCTTACGAGTAGCCTGAGCAAAACAAATAAAATCAAAGAAGTGTCCTACTATGACTATGAATGTAAGGGCAGTGAGAGCCAAGCTAACTGTGTAGGGCAGTGATAGCCATGCTAACTATGTAGGGGTAGTGATAGCCATGCTAACTATGTAGGGGCAGTGATAGCCATGCTAACTATGTAGGGGCAGTGATAGCCATGCTGACTATGTAGGGGCAGTGATAGCCATGCTAACTATGTAGGGGCAGTGATAGCCATGCTGACTATGTAGGGGCAGTGATAGCCATGCTGACTATGTAGGGGCAGTGATAGCCATGCTAACTATGTAGGGGCAGTGATAGCCATGCTGACTATGTAGGGGCAGTGATAGCCATGCTAACTATGTAGGGGCAGTGATAGCCATGCTGACTATGTAGGGGCAGTGATAGCCATGCTTACTATGTAGGGGGCAGTGATAGCCATGCTGACTATGTAGGGGCAGTGATAGCCATGCTAACTGTGTAGGGGCAGTGAGAGCCATGCTAACTATGTAGGGGTAGTGATAGCCATGCTGACTATGTAGGGGGCAGTGATAGCCATGCTGACTATGTAGGGGCAGTGATAGCCATGCTAACTATGTAGGGGTAGTGATAGCCATGCTAACTATGTAGGGGCAGTGATAGCCATGCTAACTGTGTAGGGGCAGTGATAGCCATGCTAACTATGTAGGGGCAGTGATAGCCATGCTAACTGTGTAGGGGCAGTGATAGCCATGCTAACTATGTAGGGGTAGTGATAGCCATGCTAACTATGTAGGGGCAGTGATAGCCATGCTAACTGTGTAGGGGCAGTGATAGCCATGCTAACTATGTAGGGGCAGTGAGAGCCATAATACCTATGTAGGGTGATAGTCATGCTAACTATGTAGGGGCAGTGATAGCCATGCTAACTATGTAGGGGCAGGGATAGCCATGCTAACTGTGTAGGGGCAGTGATAGCCATGCTAACTATGTAGGGGCAGTGAGAGCCATAATACCTATGTAGGGTGATAGTCATGCTAACTATGTAGGGGCAGTGATAGCCATGCTAACTATGTAGGGGCAGTGATAGCCATTCTAACTATGTAGGGGCAGTGATAGCCATGCTAACTGTGTAGGGGCAGTGATAGCCATGCTAACTATGTAGGGGCAGTGATAGCCATGCTAACTATTTAGGGGTAGTGATAGCCATGCTAACTATTTAGGGGCAGTGGTAGCCATAATAACTATGGAGGCACTATGAAGGTGCCTTGGTCAAGGTCAATGACCGGCGTACCTGACATGGAACAACCAGACCATGTTATTTCTTTAGGTTAATATTATATAATAATTAGGCTATGGATGCTTCCTAAATAAAAATAAAAATCCACCATCCCCCTTCTTTTTTTTTTTTTTTTTTTTTTTTACAAATAGACTACTGCATACACTTAAAAAAGGAAAATAGATTTAATATAGATTCTAGGCAAATTTTTGCCGTCTAAGATTTTGCTCCAGGTTTAGAGGAACCAGATCAGACTGAGCTGTTCAGGACAAACATCTTATCAGCATGATTCCTCTAAGTAAAGGACACCAGACGGCCGGCTGCAGGCCGCACAATCCTCCGAAAACCCCAGTGAGAGCTTTGTTTTATTGGCCGGCGTTGGTCACTTATTTATGTGCTGCGCTGCATTAGTTGTTCTTTATCACCTTCTTTTTATTACCATTTCAATGTGCAGACACAGTTGGGGTGGAACTCCAAGAACTCTGTTGGCTTTTTGTAAATGATATCCTGCATTGAACCAGTAAAGCTAAAAAGATTTATTCCACTTCCAGGCGGTTCATCAAGGTTTTTCTAAGCCATCCCACTGAGCAAAAATTAGTTGAAAAGGCATTGAAAAGACGTGATTTACAATCAAATGTCGTCTCCGTTTGGTTGAAAAGTGAAAGGTCATACATTTCAGATCGTTGAAAAGATGTTAAAAACCAGAATGTAGAGATTTTTATCTTCTATCAATATCTTTAATTTTGTTGTATAAATATATTTTTAGATTAAACTTATGCAGTAGGATCACATGGTTAAAAGAACATTTTCTTCTATGAAGTTTTATCATGTTTTCACCAGGAACTTAGCAGTATGCTGAATCTTAGCTCCGATGTGACAGATTAATATGTTGACATGTTCTATGTGAAGCATCTGATTTCTGTGAAAAATTTCTGGTTCTATTAGAATGTGGGAAAAATCAAAATCTAGATAAGTAATTTTTTTCTTGAAATGAGTGCATTTGTTCTTGAATTGAGGAGGTAAAAGAGACATTTTGCCAATGGAACAAGACAATTTACATTTAAAATTAGAAAACACAATAGCATTGTCTTATTTCAAGCGCATATTATTGAATAATGTATTTAAAAAGTTAAAAGTAAAAATAATAATTCCATTGGCAAACTATCTAATTTACCCACTCAAATTAAGGGTAAATACACTTAATTTCAGAGTGTATTATTCGACTAAAGCTGGACAAAATCAGACTGACCAAACACAGCCCAATTTCAACAACTATTTCTGGACTAAACCAGGACTACGACCAAATTTAGCCTAAAAAAACAACGTCTTAATGACGTCCAATGTTTCTGGTACAAATATTTAAAAATCTGGAAAAACTCATCCAAAAATATATAAACAACTCTTGAAATAAGTGTATTTTGCCTTCATTGGAGCAGAAAAATAAGATGTTTCCCAAATGGAACAAGCATCTCTCCTTGAAATAAGATAAATATTATGCACTTGAAATAAAATAATGAATTGCTTTTTTTTTTACTTTTATTATTTTAAACCTAAGTCATCTTATTCCTCTGGCAGGTAGAAATACTTTCCTGCTGAAAAAACCCCCATATTTCTAGAAAAATTCACTTATATTCCAATTTTTGCAGTATATCCCAGAATATAGACTTATATTTTTGTTTCATTATATTTTTTTTCCATGCCATTCTTTGGTCATAAAATATTCATGCGCTATAGGGTAAAAGAAGCTCACTGAAGCAGCAGCTCTGTTTTCTGTGCCGTATCAGATCTGATGGTGAAGACATTTCAGTTGACTCCCATCATCCCACCATGCTGTGAGCAGATCTGCCTCAGACGCTGAGAAATCCCCCCACTATAGACGGTAACATCAGGCCTTGGTGCTCTGAGATCTTCTGCTGGTGGAGCTCATTGTTCGCTCAGCTTCAGTTGTTTGAAAGCCTGCTAGCAGCAGCACAGAGAAAGCTTTGCCCACTTGATCCTTCCTTCTGATGGGATATTATTAGCAGTTTTTTTTTTTATCATAGGCGGCAAATTGACATTTCAGAAATGGCAAACATGGGCCGAATTTGTAAGCCAACTAATGCCCTGACCTTCTTTCAGTCCCAAGTTGTTTTTTAAATTGGTTTAGATGTATCTGAATTTAAAAGGAGTTATACAACAAAAAACTCTGATTTTATTTTAGAATAAACAGTGTTACCATGGTTTCCAGTTGTCCCAGCATCAACATGCCTCATGACGAAAGGTCAAGTATTTTTAAAGTCATAGGGAAGCGGCTGTTCCTGCATTTCTGAATTCTCCAGAGTGGTGCATGACTTTACACGAGTGAATAAAGTGAATGTGATTGGTCGTTTATCAAGGGGGTGGGATTGTTGTGGCGGAAGGTTCGCAAGCAAGTTTGATTGTGGCCGGTTAGTCGGAAGCATCTTGCTAACCAGTTAGCAGCTTAGTGCTAGCAGGTTCCCAATGGGAAATTCCATTGGGACCAAGTAGCACTGAATTGGTGACTTAGAAACGACGTTGTCAAGGAACGCTATGGACAGAGGAAACATGCAAGAGGAGGAGAGTTTAGTGTCGGAGGTCGTGGATGAGTCTCCTCCGTCATCCATTTTTTATTTAGAGGAGGAAAGCGGGGACTAAGATGTTGTGGAAGAGGACGCCAGGGCGGCAGAAGCTTGGTTTGGTGTAGAAGGCTTCCTGCCGTACATGTTTGAGCACTTGCCTCGCAACGCTGCCAGTACTGTTAGCTCTACGCCTGCCGAAGACACAGACGTCCATCCCCATGAACACTGGGACGGAACTCAATGGGAAAGGAAAGGATTCTGATTTCAACCGTTGCGTATATTACTGCGACATATGAATCAAGATGCTATGACTGAAAATATTTGATAGACAGATGACCGTTGATATATGATTGGCTGAATTTAGGTGTTCAGGCTGACGTAGAACTAACTGGCCTGCAGAAGATAACGGGGGAAAAAACAGGAAGACAGGAACTTATTTAAAATAGACATTTTCTAAATTTTGGGACAACATTTTCTGATAAAGAGTACATTTATATACATGTTTAAGCCAGAAATATTTGACATTTAAATATGATTCTCCCTACGACTTTAAACTTTTTCCTGTCAGTTATTGTCTAGATGGGCAATGGATGGTTATCCTTTTTACAGCTGCTTTATTGGGTCTTTCTGCTTAAAATCACATTTAAATGTTGTATATAAAACTAATGTCAATGAGAATCAGTTTTAAAAATGACAAAACCAATATTTATTTTCTAAAGATCATAAATGTCAACAAGATTTTTCTGTTTTCAGTCAAAGAGAGGGACTTCTGTACGAACATCCCAGAGGTGCAGCTGAACAGGGAGACAAGCAGCGCTGTTTGAACCGGTTTGTTTGGCAGAAATAAGTTCCAAGCCTGAAATAACGAGGCAGCGTCTTTTCAACAAGATGGATGATAGTGTTTAATATTCCAATGGGATCAAAGTCCTTTGCTGAAGCCTGTGAAAGATTTTCATCCAGACTAGTAAAGGGCTAAACCAGAATTCCTTCTGGACTCCCCGTGTGTCCTCAAACGCAAAATTAGCTACAGGACCACAAAACAATAATTCTCCACTCTATAGATGCCAGTAAATACATTTTTTATCAGCGTGGTGTCAATCTATCTATAGTTTATTTTAAATTCAGTCTCTGTTTTGTTAATATTACATTTGAAAATGTTCAGCAAAGTCCAGGAGGAACGTGGAGCTGGTTTGAAATTAGACGTCTTCTGTGAATACGTCTAATTTCAAAGACTAACCTATGATGTGTCCATCCTGTAACTACTGCAGAGGCAAACATTATTATCCCAATGTTTTCAGGAGAAGGGAAGCTAAAAGGTCACGGCAAGGCGTTCCAAAATATCTTCACCATGTTTTATTCCCTGGAAGTTTGAGGTGAGTGCAATAAAGATGGAGACAGGGTGTGGTTAGGATCCTGGAGGAATCGCCATGGTAACACTGAGCTGCAGTTGATTTTTTTTCCGGGGGGGTTTCAACCAAGCATTTTGGAACATTTTTGGGTTTGAAAATCAGGAGAAACTCCAACAGTTCAATAATCAGTGAGTAGAAGCATTTCTTCACAGGAAGATGTGCAGCGTTGCATCATGTGGAGGTCTGGTCATCACTGCAGTCCCTCCTGTTTTCCACTCACTGCTCCGACTGTTAATGCAGAGCAGAGCTGTTCTAGTGCTGCGCATCTATGTCATCCAAGAAGCAATGCTTTGTCCTGTTTGTTTCTGATTTCAGTTAAAGTGGTAAAAAGCCCACACAGTGTTTGTTCCAAGCTCTACGCTCGAGCTTTTCTCTTTTACAGAGTTGTTTGTTCTGCTTTACAGGTAAAACATTTTTATAAACTTATTTATAAGCTTCCCGACTTGAAAAAGAGCCATACATGTACAGGCCATTTAGCATATAACAGGGAAAAAAGACTAGCTTTGTCTTTAGAAGATTCAGAGATGATTTGGGTCTGATCTCAGGAGAAACACCACAGCCTGACATCATTACCTGAACCAGGAGCAGCAAAGATGAGGCCAGCATGAAAAAAAAAAACTAAAGACATCTCTATGGTGTTATAGATAGGAATTAACTTTACAGTGATGTAGCGTAAACTTTAATTTAAACACGAGAATATTCCGATCTTTAGAGGAGCAGAAAATAAAACAGTTTTGGAAGCAAATCAGAGACAAATGTGGAGGAAAGAAAAAAAAGTCGAGTTTAGCATCCATCTGCATCTGTTCTCAGATAATGGTTTTCTGGTTTGCTCCTCGCCAGTCACTGAACATCCACTGAAATGCTGTTAGAAGCTAAAACTGTTTGACTAATTAACAAAATTTGCTTTCACATTTTGTCAATTTAAAATGTGATTTTTTTTTTTTTTTTTTGATGGAACAACACAACATGGAGCATAATTCTGAGTAAAAGGAAGATTTAAAGATATGCTTCTACCAGCTTTGGAAACCAAAGGTGGAGATTCTTATAAAAAGCTGAAATTTGAACAGATTGAATGAAATTAGCAATGTTCAACATAATCCTCCATCAGACTGATTTGATCTGATCTGGATTTTTTTTTTTATACTCTTATCTATAATAATGTAGCTTAAAGCACCTTTAAGGTTATTGTCCTGCTGCAAAGTGAACCTCTGCAGACTCTGAAGCCTGTTTCACACAGTGCCATTATCATCTTTCATTGAGAAAGATTTGTACTACAACAAGTATCAAGCAAAGCCAGGAATATTGGAAGAAAATCATGCAGTGTGACTGCTGCTGTGGCACATGACTGATTTTTGTCCTGGTTGGGTTTTTTGGGTTTTTTTAGCCATAAGTTCCTGCACAGCTCTAACTATTCCTCATCCTCTTCTCCCTTAGTGAGAATACAACAGAGATGCCTTTATTGTCCCACAGTGGGAAATAGAGGACGGTAGAACATGTTAGATTAAGAAGTAAAGCTGTCCAATATGGCTGAACAGTGACCAGAATATAAACCTTTTATGAGTCGTTATTGATAATTATTTAATTTTTTAATTAAATTAAGGAACAGGAGAAAAAAGAGTAAACATCACCTTAAAAAAAGGGCCGCCCTGCTGCCGACCTGGCTGAGTTTGACCATTGGAAGGTTAGGAGGGTAAACCTCTTCCTACAGTAGCAGCTATTCAAAACGGTCCGTCCCAGTTGAATGGCAGCCCACTTCCATGCAGCTCCAACCAAATCCCCTCTAACTTCCAGTCACTATAGTGACCCCCTCTTGCATATTTTCTTTTACTCTCCATCCTTTCACTGAATTACAGAATCTGACCAGGAGATGGTCCTTCTCTCTAGATCTTAATGTCCACAAATCATGACAGAAAGAATATTTAGTACAAAGATTGATATTTAAAAAGGAATCTTAGGGGACCAACCAAGGACCAACCAAGGACCAACCAAGGGCCAACCAAGGACCAACCAAGGGCCAACCAAGGACCAACCAAGGGCCAACCAAGGACCAACCAAGGACCAACCAAGGACCAACCAAGGACCAACCAAGGGCCAACCAAGGACCAACCAAGGGCCAACCAAGGACCAACCAAGGACCAACCAAGGACCAACCAAGGACCAACCAAGGGCCAACCAAGGACCAACCAAGGACCAACCAAGGGCCAACCAAGGTCCAACCAAGGGCCAACCAAGGACCAACCAAGGACCAACCAAGGACCAACCAAGGGCCAACCAAGGACCAACCAAGGGCCAACCAAGGACCAACCAAGGTCCAACCAAGGACCAACCAAGGGCCAACCAAGGACCAACCAAGGGCCAACCAAGGACCAACCAAGGTCCAACCAAGGACCAACCAAGGGCCAACCAAGGACCAACCAAGGGCCAACCAAGGACCAACCAAGGAGCAACCAAGGACCAACCAAGGACCAACCAAGGGCCAACCAAGGACCGACCAAGGGCCAACCAAGGGCCAACCAAGGAGCAACCAAGGACCAACCAAGGACCAACCAAGGGCCAACCAAGGACCAACCAATAGCCTACCAAGAACCAGTCAAGGACCAGCCAAGGGCCAGCCAATGACCAGCCAAGGACCAGCGAAGGGCCATCCAAGGACCAGCCAAGGACCAGCCAAGGACCAGTCAAGGGCCATCCAAGGACCAGCCAAGGACCAGCGAAGGGCCAGCCAAGGACCAGCCAAGGACCAGCCAAGGACCAACCAAGGACCAGCCAAGGACCAGCCAAGGGCCATCCAAGGACCAGCCAAGGACCAGCCAAGGACCAACCAAGGACCAGCCAAGGGCCATCCAAGGACCAGCCAAGGACCAACCAAGGACCAACCAAGGACCAGCCAAGGGCCATCCAAGGACCAGCCAAGGACCAACCAAGGACCAGCCAAGGGCCATCCAAGGACCAACCAAGAACCAGTCAAGGAAAGTGTGGAAATTTTGAATGGTTACTACTGTAAAACCCCAGAATGTGGAAAGGAGTCCTGAGGAGACTCTGATCCCCTGACTGCTCCTCTGCCCTGGGGGTTAAACTGACCTCTAAAAGTGACATTAATAGGAAGATGCAAACCATTATGACCTACAAAAATTATTTTTACTTTTTTGTTGCACAACAGAATAGCATCGCTGTCCACTTCCTGCTGTGCTACGATCTCTGCTGGAATAATCAAACATGATTCAGTGATAAATCATGCATTTCCCACCATGCAGTGTGGGATGAGTTTTTGTAACGTTTATCTTCTATATTTTCTGGCCTTCAAATGTTTTTCTTCTCAGTTCTTCTGCATTTGCTTCGTTCAGGTTCCCTAATGGAGTGAATACAGGCCATGGTAATGCCGCCATGTTTCACTGATGGACTGATCTGTTAGCGACGTGTCTGCTTTGTTTGTTGTTTAGAACAAAAAGTTAAATTCTAATGTCATCAAAGCTGACAGCTTTTTCACTCAGTCGTTTGTTGCTTTTGGAAAACTGCAAACTTTGCTCTGGTTTAACATTGATAAAGGTTATGTTCTTTATTGTCTGGTATAAAAAAGTCAGATTTTTTACTGTAAAGATTTTTTTACTGTGCTTTGGGCTGTTGCTCTCTGCAGCTCCCCCAGAGTAACCACAGGAGCCTGGTTTCCTCTCTTATTCATCTTCTAGTTTAGATCTTCTGCCTTGTTTGCAGCTGTCTTTGAAGAGACATCTGTTTGATTTTCCAAACTAACCTGTCTGCTGTGTTCTTTGGTCTTAATTAATCTGTTTTTTTTTTTTTTTTTTTTTTTTTTTCACCAATGTTCTCTATCAAAAATCTGAGACTAAAATAATGCTGCTTTATTTATACACTATATAATTTCTGAAGCCGTCTGGTGGACATAGAATAGTGAAAGGGACACAATATAAACACTTTTTTCTGGATGTAAAACTATTTATCTCCTACTGCATATTTTCCTTTTGAGTAAAATGATTAAATATATTGTTTAAGGTATTGTACCAAATCACTTACACAGCTATTTAATGTTCTATGATAATATAAAATAAGAAAAACAAACAAGGTTTATAACAGCTTTTATATACAAAAGTTGTTTTTTTTCTCTCCTTTTTATACACTGGAAAAACGATCTAGAAATAAGTGAAAATTTCTTAAATTAAGTTTATTTCCCCTTAATTTGAAAACGTAAATGAAAGGATTTGCCAATGGAATTAGTATTTTTACTCTTAAAATCAGATATTTAGATCAAATAACCCTAACCCTAATTACTTTTTCTGATTTTAAATGTAAATTGTCTGGTTCTATTAAAAAATGTCTCTTATAACTTCTCAATTCAAGAACAAATGCACTTATTTGAAGAATAAGTTTATCTAGATTTAGATTTTTTTCCAGGGAAGTCGAGATCGTTCTCTAAAGCAAACTGCTGTGATTGTAAGAGGAGCCACTATGTTAAACAGCATATCTGCACGGCTGGGCGTTTCTGTAAAACTGAAGAGCTTCGGTTTTCAGAGGAGATCAATTAACAGCATTTAGTTTTCATCCAAATCCGGCTGTTTGTTGTTGCTTTCAATCCCTGAGCTGGCGTGTTTTTCTGTACTCGGAGCAGCAGCGGAAGGTGGACATGCTGGAATAGCTGTACCTTATATACACACGGATGGGCAGGAATGATAGCGACTGCAGTGGGATAACTTTATCTCAGCGTGGCGGTGAGTTGCAAGCGAGTGAAATGCCTGGGGAGAGAGGGATTATAGATTGAAAGAGGGGTGTGATGTTGAAACTGCACACTGAGGGAGAAGACACCTCACCCTGACAGAAAAATCACACCCAACCAAAGCTGCTTTACCTCTTGTATTAACAAATACCTACAAATATACCTCTTCTCTGAGACACATGCATAATTAAATACACGGCTCTCTCTCCAAGCCCTCTTCGATCCAGGTCCCCACTGGGTCTGCATCTCTTTTAAGCCGGAGCAGAGGAGAGCGCTCTGTTGACCCGTTTCCTTTTGTCTCTTTCGCTTCCCTTTTTCTTCGTTCTTATCCACCAGCTATTGTCTGACTAAATGTTGTTCCATTTGCAAACCAGTTACCATAGCAAAAAACAGCTTCACGAGCAGCATGATTACACATCTCTTCTTTGTTCTCAGCTCAAGCATCACTTTGGGAAGCACTATGAACTGTGTGTTACAGAAAATAAACAGAAAAACCAGCACAGCAATTAAAAGATGATTCCTTGTTTATGGACGGTATTTCATGCAGTCTGTGATGGAAGAGGCAACCTGCAAAGCCAGTGTCAGAGCCTTACAGCTTCCTAAACCCCTTTTCTTCTCATGTGTCCAGGTCATCATAGTTCAACACCACATTAGTACATGTCTATTTTTAAGCTGGACTAATTGCTGGAATAAAAATGCTTATTGATTCAGATCTCAGGGAGAACTGAGGGAACTTCAGAACGCCAACATTACCTGTATAAAAGGGCCACCAGATGACCGCAATGTCCTCCCGAGGGTCCGTTCTGAGGGAGCACATCAATCAGAGGTTCCCCTTATCCAGAACAGCTCTGCGCCTCATTGGGACCAACTGAAGCTGCTCAGACTGACTGTATTTACAGCTCTGAATTTATTTCCAATAATAATGGCTGTATTTACAAAACCTTCGCACACCAAGGCTGACTGCTGGATGAAAAACGGGCCAGAATCGACATGAGCCACAGTGATTTTTACCATGGAAACAGGTGTAAACATAATAAACACACAAACAAACAAAGATAGAACTGTATGTTATAGATTGCTGAAGTCTTATTACATCTAGTGCTACACCAACCAACACCAGTATGGGGCGGGGCCCCGATCCAGCACTAAAATGGTGGGATTGGTTTCAGCCAGTACTACCAAATAGGGCGCCAATACCATTCAACTATTGTCACCAATTCCTGGTAGGCAATAAGAAGTTCTACTGGATTCACTTTGTTTTAGTCTTTTTCCTGCTTCACAAAGGTAGGCAGCAGCTTGACAAAGCCATGATGGTAATTATTTTACATCCAAGTACTATACAGTTCTTCATATATAGACTATGCACGCATCAATTTCAAACAGTTGGTATTGGTAGGGTATCGGTATCGGCCATTACTGCACAGCCAGGTATCGGGTATTGGTATCAGGGCCAAAAAATGGCATCGGCGCAACACTAATTACATCATGACATTACATATTAACTCATTGATGATGAGTGATGAGCCAAAAGCCTCCACCTTCAGATCCAATATATTATGTTTTATTTCTAGATGGTTTTACCCATAAGAATATTGAACGCTCAAAGTGTTGCTGTTGCAGAGCTGCTGTTGAAGAAGGAGAACATTTAATCGTCTTGAACCTTTGAATGAAGACCGATCTAAAGATTTGGCTGAATAAAAGCAGAACCAGAATCCTTTGGATGGTTGGCATTGACACAAAGAAGGTCAGAGGAGCTTTTCCTCCTCCCCGGGTATGTGGGCCGTGTGATCCCACGCTGAGACGCCATCTTCTTTCTTTCATTTCCCCCTCTCTGTCTCACACACTGTTCTTTTAATCAAGAGATTGCTCCCAGTAGTGTCTCAAACACTATTGCTGGTGAAAAAGCGATGAAAATCACATCAGTGTGTTGAAGACGTGGCCTTTTCTGAAGGACCCTAAGGACGCGGCGGTCACAATAAACGTCTGCTCAGTCAATGTCCATTTTTCCTTCTCTACCTTCATTTGTCAAACTGAATCCAAGGACAGATTCTCACCATTTCTTCAGTCAGAAAAATCTAAACTATGTTTAGATGCTTTTACACAAAGGAGTGAGGAGTACAGCAGCACACTGACATCAAACAGGCCTGTATGCAAAGCCTGCAACTGTTTCCAACCGGCCATCTTAATGCCAGGTTCTCTGCAGTCCAGAACCGTCTGAACACAGAAGCAGGACTCTGGTTTCACTGACTTAATGTTAAATATGTAAATGTTTGCTTTTCTTCTTCTTTTGATTTTCAGTCTCTGAACTCTTTTGGAATATCAGAAAAAAAAAAAATCAAACTCTTTGTTCTGTGATACTGATTAAATTAGGACCCTGGGATTTTAGAAAGGAAAGGTTGGGTAGAATAATTATTTTACTGGGTTTTATGGTCAAAAATATCAATCAGTCCAACAATAAAACGTCCTCTACCAGTCTGAGTAAAGGGAGTCAACGTCGACATTAGATATTGCAATTAGTTTTTTTGATGCAAACACAATAGACATAAAAAAAACTTAGATCTGAAGAACTTTACCACATCTAAAACAAATATTTTACAGCAGAAGAAATGGCTTTTAAAGTTTAAAGGAAATGTAATTTCTAGCTTTTGCATAATGCAGTTCGATCCCCAGTGAAGCAAGACTTTTTTTTGTTGCTGTTGTTTTTGCAAAATGTTGTGGTATGACCATCAGAACGCCACATCAGTGACATTTATAGCTCATATATAATGCTTTAAGGAAACATAATTTATTTAGGCCACTAAACAGAAGGGAATACCACAATCAGCCTCAGTTTGGTTTCCTCCAATCAGGCTCCTAGGTGTTGGTTTCACCAGATAAAACAGGAACATTTTTAACTCTCTGTCAGCTTTTAATATCCCTGTAACATTTAAGCAGAGCTTAATTGCCTGAGGACATCCTATGAGAATCCAGCAGATGCCAGAGGCTTTCACAAAACAGCAAAAAAGCTGATCTCTAGGTACAGAAATGGACGATTTGAAACCTGATAAGCATGCAGTATAAGTATCGCCTCCCCTGTTAGGCACTGCTCATGAGCAAACGTCTCAGCAGCTGCACTCAATCTAAACAGAGAAATAAAAAGTTAAGTAAAGTCGCAGCCAACAGAGGCATACATTGTACTTACAGATTTGTAAGTAGGACTTCAGGCCAAAGTTAAATGTTTCTTGATGTTATGACTGGTAACTCCTAAAAAGTGGGTCATGCTCCCCGATTTTTGGTCGGTGCCACCATAGCAAGAGAACAACCTAATAAGCTTGAGTCCATGTGAGGAGCAAAATTTATTCAGTTTGTGTTCCAGGCTGAGATGGTTTAGAAAGCTGCCACAGTAGGAGATTTTCAAGCAGCCCCCTCCTGCGCTACTTCAAATACTGCAACCGTCAAATGGCTTGGCTTGGGATTCATTATATCACACAGGAGGATAGGCCTCTATTCCTCATCGATATTCAAGTCAATTTAATCCCATTTTTTCCACTGTCCTAATTTATGTAGGCCCTTAATGATGGGCTGCTGCTCCTGGTAGGAACACAAAGAGGGCCTGAAGGGAAAAAAAAAATCTTTTTAGAAATGTTGAACATGTGAAGTTCCACACAGGAAATCCATTGCTTGACAAGAAATATATCTATTTACTGATTTATTTATCCAGCTGTCTGATATGTATACTTGATGCATACTAGAAAAGTTCATAAACATCTTTATAACCCCTTGAGCCCAGATGGTCTAAGCAGCAAATTCCGCCTAAAATTACACATGTGAATTAAAGCAAGTACAGCTCCCAAACTATGAATTGGAAATACAACGGTTTGTTTTTCTATGACTGAAAGGCGTTGAGGAATATTTTTAGGTGAAACCACTATTTTCAATGTCACCATGTCTGATTTATAGGTTATAAACAAAGAAAAGATGAAAAATGTTTAGCCTCGCCAAAAAAATTTTTCCAAAATAAAATAACATGAAAGCCCAGGGGCGTTGCTAGGCACAAAGCTTTACTGGGGCACTGGCCCCCTACCGCATATGCCCCTCCTTCCATACATAAATACAGACAAGCACACTGCCCAACCCTGATACATTCCTACCAAAATTACCGGTTGAGATATTAATGAGAATAAGAGCATATTTGTTTAAACAAACATGAACATTTTCAACATGGCAGCTAAAAAAAATAAGACATCAACAACTTTGACAAATAAAAAGTTTCCTTATACACATTCTGAAGTAATCATTAATTCCTAGGTTTCAGAGTTTTAGTTCGGGGGAAAGTTTAACTCATCCTGAGCTAAGTTTTCCTTTTATTTTTTGAGCATTTTAGTGTACCTCCTATTTAGCATTTTTGCAAAGTGGTGAATCACTTGTGACTCAGCTTAGAAAGTTCTTCCTTTTCAACTGATAAAATAGCAGGACGATGGAGCCTGTCTTTTCCCATTGTGCACCTCAGCCAAGTGTGGATCTTTCTCAACACACTGAATGATCTTTCACAACTACAGCTGTAGACTGGGATTGTGAGGGAGATCTGGATGACCTGCGTTAGTGTTGGGAACATGATGTTATCAAGCAAGTTAAAAACACACTGCATATCCTTGATGACAAGTCTTTCTTTTTTAACCAGGAAAAGCTCAAACCATTTTGAATTAAATGAACGTTTTTTTACTCCAAATTTGTCCTGGGGATAGTGGGACAACTTCACTTGTTTAGGACCACCATGCTTTCCCCCTAAGTCACTAATGTCCCCTTCTTGTTTGTGGACGCTGGTTGTTGCTCCCTCATCACCTTCATGGTCCTGTCTCTTCTGTCCTTCATCTGTCTCTTGCCTGTCAGTCTCGCCTCCTCCTCCCTTTCCTACTCCAGCACCTGCATTCTCATTCTCTACAGCAAACATTAAAAAACGTAAATTTACAATTATGTAAATATCTATCATATTGCTTATAACGTCCCTAATGTAACTGCTTAGCTTAAATCACTAATTCATTACGGGACCTTACCTCCCTCTCTCTCATTTTGTTCTACTGCTTCCCTGTCTCTGCTTCATGTGAGGAATTTCCTGATATCCATCTACAAACCAATGCAGTAATTTTCAGTTAGTAGCCTATAATCATGTGGTTTCACTGGGAAAATAATAAAATTGACAGGTAAGAAACGTTACCAGAACTAAAAATGCGTCGCGGCCGCACAGTGTCCCATCCAACTCAGTTGAGAGCAGCGTGTTAATTTTCCTGCAGTTCATGCAGTGACATGCGCTGACGTGGGGGCGCTATTACATCCTCAATTTGGAGTTACCAACACACTTGCTGCGCATTTGAGTAGAAATATACGTCTCCTCCTGTTGGAATTATCTAAGTTGATGCATTAAAAAAATGTATCACTGTTGCAAATATTCATGAGATTTATACTGGGGCACAGCTCATTTATACTGGGGCACGTGCCCCAGTAAATGGGGTCTGGCGACGCCGATGTGAAAGCCCATCTGAAACTCTGGATGAACCCTCAGAGCTTATAGATCCACATCGTGACGATAGCTCAAGCTAATTTGGACTAAGCTGAAGCATGTTTGTTCCACAAAGTTTCAGTGGGCAGTGTGCTAGGCTGAAATTGGATTTTGGCACAGTGGCAAAACTGCAAAAATGCATATTTTCCACTCATAAAAGGGAATCTGGTCAGACAAATATGCTGATTTACATTATTGGAGGCCTTCCGCATAAGACAAAGCCTTTGCTCCTAAGATTTAGCTGCTGTTTCATTGAAATTTACCAATAATAAAACCAAACTGGATATAAAATAAGAATAACGGAACAAGCTTATTTAACGCATGCCGATTACATCACCTGAAATGATCGGACAATGACCTTCGACCCCTACATGGAAAAGTCTGAGCCTCTAGTTTCCAATGATGCCAGCCTGCTGATGCATTTCTCCCGCAGAGTCACACACGTCAGGTGGAATTTTGAATCTCATTTTATTTGTTTACACAGCTATTAAACAAAAACTTGTGAAAAAAATTATTTTGAAACATGTTTTAGAATTTTTAAAGCCCCATTTGAAAGGCGTGTGGATGAAACACCATGTGACTGTGGTTTGGACATTTCTATAAATAGATAAACATGAGCCGGTGTCAGTTGGGCCCTGTACGGGGCCCGCCGGGCTTAAGGTCTGCTGCAAAGACAGTGCTGCATAAAGTGCTGAAATAATCTCACATTTAGGCGTTTTGAGGTAGAAAGCTAAAAACAAAATGAATTATAAAAAAAAAAAAAAAGATAAAAGAATTAATTAAAATCTGAAAAATAATAGCAATTCTTGTTTTTTTCCAGTGTTGCTTCCTGATAAAGATAAAAGCTCAGAGGCAACTTTGCAATGTTAACAAGTCTCTTTGTTTTGTGTTGGACAGTTTGTTCTGAATGTTAATATTGTGTTTGCTCCTGTCTGAGCTGTGACTGAACGCTGAGGTCAGGCCTATTGTGTCTGGATCACTTGCTTAAGTGAGAAGTTCACTGCAGGGCACTGCACCCTCACGGTTCCTCAACACCCGCTTCACATCAGATGTCCACAACAATTTGGTGTCCCGTCATCTGCAGAAATACTCAGATGAACACGTAGGTAGGTTGTGTTAGTGCTGGACGGGAGACACATCAGGATATGGGCGGACGATTTTATTACACGGAGAGAGGAAAATAGATTGAAAAATGGATGAAGATGTCGGTAGGATTGGAAAAGAGAAACAAGGAACGGCTCTTCCCATCAGCATCATACAGGGGCTCAGTGTTACAATTTGGCAGCTGTCTGTTCTGTTATCTGCTGTTTTACCAGGATTATTCCAGGTTTCCTACAGACTAAAGGAAGGCTAAACAGAAATCCAGCTAAGTGGAATTCAAGGAATCCTGACATTTTGAAATCATTATATATTCATTTCAATTCAGTTTATTTCTATAGCGCCAATTCACAACACATGTCATCTCAAGGCACTTTACAGTTCAACCAGATCATCCAGTCCTATTGATTCTGTATTGATTCAAAGTTTTCTATCTAAGAAAAACCAGTTGATTGCATCGACTCATTGACTCTTCAGCAATCCCTCACGCTAAGCATGCTTGTAGCGACAGTGGAGAGGAAAAACTCCCTTTAAACAGGAAGAAACCTCCAGCAGAACCAGGCTCAGTGTGAGCGGCCATCTGCTGAGGCCGACTGGGGTTCAAGGAGACAGAAGCAGACATAGAAAAAGAAGCATAGATACAAAAGGCAACTGTCAACCGGCTCCACATGCGGCCCCGTCCAGGAAACACACAGCCAGGCAGACGAGCTCAGAGCCAGCTCCCATGTCAGAGGATGAAGAGAGCACATCCAGTTAGTCACAGTTAGAGAAACAGGACTACACTGAAAAACAGGCAGATCTCCAACATCTATAAACAAAGGTGTTGATGGCAGCAGCACAGCTGATATTTCTCTCCAGGATGGAGTCACAGCCAAACAGGAACAGACCAGATGAAGCTACTATGAAAAAAAGCAGAGAGAGCAGAACGTTAGAGATTGAACTAACAGATTCTGCAGAGTGGCAGAATAGAGATAGAACAAAGCAGAAAGATGAACAGGGGACCCTATGTCCTCCAGCAGTCTAAGCCTATAGCAGCATAACTATAGAGATAGCTCAGGATAACCTGAGCCACTCTAACTATGGGTTCAAGCCATTACTGTCTCATTTCACCTGTTTTCTTCTTACTTAGTTTTATGGTGGTGTAACCATCAGATATACATAGTTGTCTGTGTATAAAGATTAAGACTGCAACTAAGGCAATGGTTCCAAAATCAAATACTTTATTACTATTCAGTTTGGGTTTCATATGTAGAATTATGCTTTTGCCGCCAATTTCAAGGACTGAAGGGCTGAATGTAGTCTAATTAAGACTGAATTCTTATTCTTCTTAACTGACCCACAGAACAAGAGAGATCCTACGAGACAGGTCCTTCCACTGCTAGCATTCAAATGCGCTTTTTTTATCAGAATAACAGTTCTTGACTGCCAAGGCCATTTGAAAGCTATTTCACTTAGATAGTCAATATAAATTGTTATTTAAATTATAATTATTGTTGAAACATGCATGTTGTGGAGCATCTCTGTTATAAATTCTCAGAAACAGTTTTAGAATCCATCTTATTGCAACAGAATGAGTTTCCTGCTGTGATCAATGAAAGACATTTGTCCAGCGACTTGTTGTTATGGAGTTTGACAACATTATTTTAAAGTGCCCTTGAAAGTGCTGTGTGTCTACATAAAGAAATATAATTTTCTTTAAGCGACAACATTTTTTAAAGGACCAAGTATTGATGGTATGCTGGGTAATTCATGAAAACTGATTGCTGACATTATTATCATAGAAAAAGCACGCCAAAACATAGTGGATGTTTTTACCTGGGTGAAAGTATTAGCAAACCCATCCTCATATCTGTTTTTATTTTTTCATTTTAATGTTTTACTGTCTGAAGGAACTTTGCCTCTCCTAAATACCAAAGATTTATAAAAACTAGTCCAAACTACACAGCATGCAAAAAGCTGATTTTCAAACCAGATGTAACTTGTACTCATTAAGGAAAGCTCTGTATTTCCACCTTGCAGCTTTCTCTCTCTGGTTCTTTTCCTCAGAACCGATCACTCAGGACAAACTCTTTAAATAACCCTTCAAAATGTTTATCTCTCAAATAACCAAGAGACTTTATAACAGATTCTGATAGAAACTGTAATCTTACTCAGATCAGAGAAATTGCTTATAGTTACAGAAGGCAGCTGCTTACCAACCAGGCTCACATCTTGTTGAAGTGGCCCCAATTCACAGTTAAATAAGCATTTTATACAACTCCAGCCACATTATCACATCATACACGTTTGTAAATGAGGAGACATCCATGGCTCCAGCCTTATCAAAATATTTTATTTTGTTCTTAGATAAACAACACCGCTCTCATTCCATTCCCAAATCTTTGCCACATACAGAAGATAACTTTTTATCCTGACAGAAGAACTTTCCTAATTAGATAAACTACTTGATAAAACATTAGTTTAGATGCATAACAGGCAGGTATTATTAGGGTTTAATTGACTCATACATCATCAATTAAAATAATGCTAACATACATACATTTTTTCGTTGTGCCTTCATGAAGATGCAGATCATATTCTTATGACCTAAAAGCACAAAAATCTGGTTTGAGGATATGTAAAGGTAAACAGAAGTCATAGAGCGAGTTATTAAACCTGTAAGTGATAGCGGACACTGGTTTGCATCTATATTTAGCATGTTTGACAGTCAGGTGCAAACTTAGTCAACATGGCCACAAAAGAGGCATTGGTGCAATGACAGGTGATGGACAGAGAGTCTGTGCTCATGTGAACATGTTTTAATGTTCAAAAATAAAATTTATATTAGTGAGAAAAAGATGCCTGTATGAAAAGATAAATGTAGCTGGAAGAATATTTTTATGCTTTTAAAATAAAGTAAAAAAAAAAAACAAGGAGAAGGAGAATCTCTTGTCTGTACTAAAAGGTTTTTTCTCCACAAATTGCCTTTCTGACTCCAAAGAAAGCACATTAAAGATGCATGAAATACTTATTGGGTTTGCAACTTGGTTTTTAATATTTCAGGTCAAAAAGGTGTTGTGATGAGTTGGTGGAGGTAAATCCAGCTGTTTAGAGCCTTATCCAGCTGCTGTAATTTTCCAGGAGTTCTGGTTTTGGCCGATTTTCAAGTCGTGCAAGAATTTGTTTGATCTGGCCGAGTTCTAGCCTAGTGGTGCGCCCTGTGTTGTGTAGTGTATAGGGGGTAACAAGGGGCGATTAGCCTCTCACGACCACCTCCTCGATCAGGAATCATAAGATCGGGAGAAAATCAAACATGTTAGACATTCAGTTGGACCTCATGAGGTTTTCAGAGGCAAATCCTGCTGTTGAAACAGAGCTACGAGCTGATTTACCATAAGCTCCTGCACTGAGCATGCGCAAGCAAGGGCATTTTTCTTCTTCTTCTTGCATATAGATGAGTACAACCAGCGCCATCTCTCTGCACTGAGTCCGACGTGTGGTTTTTAGACGTGCAGGTACATCTTTAAGAACATACATGAGCCGTGAACTTTTGAACCCCGAAGTTTCATTGTATTCTTTGAGCTGTTGCTGAGTACAACGATTGAAAATATCGTACAGTGCATGCCGGCCTTGCATTTTTGCAGACCATGTCCCCTCCATTATTAAAATGGTGTTCACTGATGGCTGTGGCCTCCATTAGCAAAACAACTGCACCCTGCCAAAAAGTAAAAGTACGTAAAAGAGCACAAAATATACCCCACAGCAATTTGATAATTTGTTCCGTCAGTTTCCTGGATCTTAACCCAGTTAAGCATCTTCAGGATGTGCTGTAGAAACACATCCAAAACATGGAGACTTCAGATCCTAAAAGATTCCCTGTACACATTTTGGGGCCAGACAGCACAGCAAGAGGCCTAAGGGGGTCCTTGCCTTGAAGGGTCAAGCCTGGTTGACTAAGCCTGGTTGACTGGTCACTACAGGGAATGATCAGGGAGCCAAATGCAGTATTATGGATATGTAAGAAGTTTCATAATATTAATATAATAAAAACACAGAGAATCATGGAGCTGAAAAAGTGAGGTAACTAAATCTACCTAAAAACAAGCCAATAACAGTTAGAGAAGACAAGGGAGGACGGAATGAACAGGTCTGACTAGACCAAGATTGAGCAGCAAAAAATAACAAGCATGAAAACTGAAACTAAACACAAGGGAATCATTTACAGTAGCAGCCAAATGGCAGTCCACTTCCCTGCAACTCCAAGCAAAATCCCCTCCAACTTCCAGCCACTGGAGTTACCCGCCTCTAACATAATTTTCTACTCTGACTCCACACTTTTACTGGATTACAGGGTCTGGCCAGGAGCTTCTATTTAGATCTTAATGTCCAAAAATTATGACAGAATATTTTAGTACAAAGATTGATGTTTAAAAAGGAATTGTAGGGGACCAGCCAAAGACCAGCCAAGGAACAGCCAAGGGCCCATCAAGGAGAGTGGGGAAATTTTGAATGGCTACTAATTTTATATGGTAACACCAGGAAGAACCAGCCTCTGGTTATTGAAAAAAAATACAAAAACATAAACAAAATTTTCAACAGTTTGAGAAACAATAAGCTAAAACAATGCTGCCACTATGCATCAGATCCAGCTCTAAATGGCTTAATTGGGATCTATCAGAGGCTGCTGGCCTTCCTCTGGAACTCTAACATTTCATTCTGTTGCAAACTTAAAAAGATTAAACTCTAGATAACCATCTGAAAAGTTATTGCTACAACACAAATTTCTGTTTTTAAAAAAATAACCTCCAACCTGTGAGGCCCTGCAGTGGACACATTACTTCTCCTATATGTTTGAAACTATTTGCAACCACTGCAAAGTGAAACAATTAACCCTGATATGAATCAGAACATAAACAATGTTTTTATTTAATTTTATGCAGAGGTACATGTGATCAAACTAAAACTGTCGCACATGGACGGTCAAGTGAATTGCAGTCAGTCTTTTTATTTTGCTGACCCAGATTACCTTTTCTGTTGGTATTAATTACCTCTAAAATGCATGGCTCCAGCCTTAACCACAGAAGATACTTTTCATATCCTCTGATATCTGATTCGTGCACCTGAGCTAAAATCAATGCCAAGTCTACAATAAATAGCGTGTATGTGCAGCGTCTCACAGCACCTTACACATAATCCATATCGCCAGGGTGAATTTCAGAACCGTCGTCATTAAAACTAACAGTTCAAGATGCAGACTTGTTGAGCGTTTCTGCCAGCTCTCTAGAGCCCTGAAGCCAGGAGTTTGGCTCTGAATAGTGTGCAGGTTTTGTTGAACTAAAATCATAACGTTGGGAGCTGTGTTTGCTCTGGATGTTTTTTGAATCCTAAACCTCAGTTCATGAACCACAAAAGCTCACACACTCTGTCAAGACAGCACATTTTAGATCCCCTTAAGGCAAGTACAAAAAGGTTCATCTGACATTTAGCATGTACCAAATCCATCAGTAAAATGATCTGCTTTGGGGAGTTTGAGCATTATGTGTGCAGGTATGCATGCAGATGGATAGAAGGGAAGCAGGCCTGAGATAGAACCGGTCCAGGAGTTCCATATGTATATTTGAGCTTCATGTGTCTCAACATTTCTGTCTGTGGGGCTTTTTTTTTATGCAACCTTAACATGATACTGTGACACTGTGAACTGTTGCACCCATTCTGCAAACACAGACAAGTTTCTACCTCAAATGAAACTTCTGGCTTAACTTCTGCTGAGCTATAATCCAGCAGGCAGGGATCCAGGCTCTTTTATATGCTGCCCACAGCTGACAGTTCTCTAAACCTAGATAAATAAATAAAGAATCTGAATGTTGCCTACCATTTAGGTTTAAGGGTTTCAGAGGACATTTATTAAAATCTGACCCAGTGCACGAGCACGTAGAGTCTGTTGGGTCTGACATGCAACTATTTGAGATTCCATGAACACAATGAAATCAAAGCAAAAGTTAGGCTACAGAACACAGTCTTGATTAGTAGAGCTAATGTGCTTAAAGCCCATTAGCTCTACACAGGCTCCACTGCAGAAAAGATACAAAACCTTATGTTGAGAAGACTGGTTTCTAGATCAACAAAAGAAACGGATCATTAGGAGAACCGGGACTGATTGGATCCAGTATGAAAGGTGCCGTTTGGCAAACAGAGCAGCTGACTCAGTTCTATGGAAATCACTATAGAAATTTCTCCGCTTTGCTTACGGAGCGCACAGAGTTTGATGGCAGCGAATTCATAAAACCCTTTATATAGGTGCTTATATGTGAGATGGTTGAGGTGACAGCAGGATTCATTGCTGTGAATGCCGTGATCTAATGTGAGATGCCTCATTAAAGATGTAAAAAAGTATTTCTCTCATGCTCATCACATAGATATAATTAATGGAGCGTTTTATGCACTTATTGGCCGTGCTGGTAAGGATGCAAACGCAGCCTTAGAAAAAAGAAACTTTTATTGCATTAGCATAATGTCACAACAAAAATCTAAGGAAATTCCTAATTTTAGCTCATTTGTTAAATCAGAAAAAAATCACTGTAATAAAAATGGCACCTCTAACTGTTCTGATAAAACTAACCATGGGATTTTCTTTCTTTTAAATCACAGTTTCTGAGGTTAAACTAAGTTTTCGGGAACTTTTTCCAAATTAGTCAAAGACTTTTTTTGTGTCTGTGTTGTGAAGATGACATGACCCAGAGGTCCATACTTTTATCCCCTTTTTCACTAGGGTGGTTTGAAGGCCCATATTTATCTTGCCACCACGCACCATGAGCAGGATGGTAAGGGAAGTACAAAATGTGTCCAAAGCTCACTGTTAGAGAACTGCAGCAAAGAGCGGGCTCTTGGACTCACCCTGTCTCCATAGAAACCATTAAAAGCCATCTACTTTCCCAAAAGTTGTTCTGCAGGGATGTCAGATTAAAGTTAAAGCTTTTTTTTTTTTTTTTTATCATGGGAAAGCACCGTTTGCTGTATGTGGATGTGGTGGATGATCAGTGAGGCTTCACCTGGGAATCTTTTTGGATTGGTCCTAAAAAATATGTATTTCTTAACTTTGTAAAAAATGCTTTTTAAAGTTTTTTTTTTTTTTTTTTTTTTTGAATAAACAATATACGTAGCAAAGCCAACACAGACATAGTTCACCAGAAATAAAATTAGCTTTTTAGTCATCACTGTCTCATATCTACAATGGCCTTAGGGGTGCAAAAATGTTATAAATACTTTAACACAAAGCAAATATTAATAAAAAAGAATATGAGACCAACTCACTAAGCGCACACCATGGAAAAATAATGCAAAAGAGAAATTGTGCAAACACAGACAACAGAGCAGCAGAGTGGAAATGCACAGCATCTCAAAACGTGCTGCAATGGTGATAGATGATGCTAACATACAAAATACATACATGGGAAAAATAATTTCAAAACAAATCTACAAGATAAGAAAAGTAGTCCTGCATAAATCAAGTGTTACAGACCATTAGGGGAAGATGATCACCAACTCAGATGGGACCAGACCCTCTGTTCTACTGGTTTTGGTGCAGTGCTTTCCATATTTATGAGTGTTTACATCATTAAAGTGCCCCATACAACCAAACAGACTGCAACCAGACCAGCAGATTTGGTTTCACCAATGGATGTCAAGTAGCAAAGTGATTTGAGGTTGAAAAGTTCATTTGAATTGCCCAATCATGTCAGATCTTGGCCCCTGCAGTATGGCTGGTTTTGGATTTTTTCTCACATCTGCTTTCCTCCGCCCAGCGCTTATTGTCTCTAATCACACACACCTGTTCCTGCTTCTATTTAAGCTACCTGTTCCCAGCCATTGGTGCCCGATTGTTCGAGCCGAGTATGAGAGTATTCTAGTATACCCTATTGTGTTGTGACTGCTTGATCCTGACCCTTTTCTGCAACCGAACTTCTGAGTTTTGGTTGCTCCTGTTCTGTTATATCTGCCTGGTCTGTTTCCGGACTGTTACCTGGATTGAACATGTTAACAAACTTAGACCTGTCTTCTGACCCCAGCTTGGATTATCCCTCTGGATTTTGTCTGCTCCTCCTTGTGCTCTGGCTGCTTGTCACTACTCCACTTCTCTCATGTATCTCTGGAAGGGGCTCCCTCACAAGCTATGGAGTAAGCTCTCCTCTGGACTTTACTCCTTCTTCTGTGCACAGACTGAACTCTACCAGGTTGTTGACTCTCATGCTCATTATCATTTCCCATCTGAGTTTTGAAGTCACTGACCTGAGTTTTCATCTGTACAGAGAATCCAGTAAACCCGCCCAATCTGACAATCCATTTTAAATGTTACTGATCTGTCCGCTTGAATTCTGGATTGAACGTTTTGAGCTTCTGACAGATCATGGAAACAACTTCTGAACCGTAGCAACAAGGATCATACCATGCAGACCACTCACATCTGCCTCAAATCCTAGGTCTCAGCTCGGTGGAATTGGCCTGTTTACAATAGATATGTGAATGCTAAGCAGAGTGGAGACGGCTCGTAAAGCTGGAATTGTAATATAATTTGTGTAAAAATACAAATTAAATTATATATGTATCTTAAAAATGCATTGCAGTCTTGACACCTGCCTTGAGTACAAAAATTTAACTCCGCTGTCGTTTTTTTTTTTTTTTTTTCATTTTGAGCCAAATGTTAAAAGATTTTTTTCTGGCAAACCTTTTAAAAGACAGCACAGCAATAACACTGCTGAAATCTGTTGTCATTCCATGATGTTTTCCTTTTTGCGGACAAGGAAGTAGTTTTGTGTTGCTGACCAACTGTCTGTCTACAGTGGTTGTTGGTAGAGAGCCACTGCTGGTGAGGGGGTAAACAAGTGGGTCAAAAGTTTTGTTTCAAAATGCCTTGTGAAAGCAAACTGCACCAGATGAAAATATATACAATGTTTCAATCTTGGTCCCCAATCAATTTGAGTCTACCAGACTATCAGGTATAAAAACGGCCGTAGTCATATTTTTGTGTTTCCTTGTCTGAATTTCGTGTTTATGGTCTCAGTAATAGAAACAGGACCACACTGAAAAGCAGGCCTATTAACAAAGGTGTTGATGGCAGCAACACAGCAGATATTTCTTGCCAGGATGGTGTCACAGCCAAATAGGGACAGACCAGATGAAGCTACTATGAGGAAAAGCAGAGAGAGCATAATTTTAAAGAATGAAGTAACAAATTCCGTAAAAATCTTCAAGTAACAGATCAAATGAAGAGTGAAGTAGAATGAGTGAAGTAACAAATTCTGCAAAATTCTGTATGAACTGTCTGCTTCTGTCTCCTTGAACCCCGGTCAGCCTTGGCAGATGGCCGCTCACATCGAGTCTGGTTCCGCTGGAAGTTTCTTCCTGTTCAAAGGGAGTTTTTCCTCTTCACTGTCGCAAGCATGCTTAGTGTGAGGGATTGCTGAAGAGTCAATGAGTCGATGCAATCAACTGGTTTTCTTTTGATAGAAAACATTGAATTAGTTTGACTGCATGATCTGGTTGAACTGTAAAGTGCCTTGACATGACATGTGTTGTGAATTGGCGCTATATAAGTAAACTGAATTGAATTAATCAGTTTCTTTTTCAAAGACTCTGCTCCAAAGACTGTAACTTGTCTTTTTCTGCATTCAGTAGCAGAAAGTTAAGAGTCATCCAGGTTTTTATGTCTTAGACACATGCCTTTAGTCTATGTAATGGGCTAGTTTAATCTGGATTTATAGACAGATATAGCTGGGTACTGTATTGTCAGCATAACAGTGGGAATTAATCCAATGCTGTCTACCTACTCTACCGATTAGGAGCATATATAAAGTAAAGAGAATTAGTCCTAGCACTGATCCCTGTGGTACTCCACAGGTAACGCTGGAGCAAGAGGAAGATTCATCTTTAATGTGAATGAACTGAAATCTGTCAGGTAGAAATTATTCAAACCAGTCTAGAGCTGTTCCTTTAACTCCTAAAAAATATTCAAGTCTTTCTAAAAGAATTTTATGATCAACTGGATTAAGTGCAGCACTGATATCTAACAATGATATCTGAGGCCATGAGAACATCATCAGCGACTTTCGTCAGAGCTGTTTCAGTGCTATGATGAGCTCTAAAGCCAGATCGAATCTCCTCAAAAAGTTCATTATGGTGTAAGTAGTCACACCCTTGTTTCACAACTATTTTCTCAAGAATTTTAGATAAGAAAGGAAGATTTGATATAGGCGTATAACTGACCAAGTCTACTGGGTGAAGAGACGGTTTCTTAAGTAAAGGTTTAATTACAGATACCTTCAAAGCCTGAGGTAAATACTCCTGAAACAGGGATAGAATAATCACATCTAAAATGGAGGAGGAAATACTTCCTGAAATAACCTGGTTGGAACTGGGTCTAACATAGGCTTGTATTAAAGGGTTAGATGAAGATAATAGTTTTGCTAACTCTGCAAGCAGATTCTATAGTTTCCTCCGATGCTTTAAAATTTATAACTGTATTATCTGATAATGATCTGCTAAAGTGAAACATTCTTTTGGAGGAATAGAACCCAATAAATTCATCTTAAAGGTTGTTAAAAAGTGGTGTGAGAAGACACATTCAATGCCACATGTTATCACAAGGTCCAAAGTATGAAGATGAGAATGTGTGGAAATATTCACATTTTGAACAAATCCAATCGAGTCGAGAAGATAGCATCCTTTAGGATTAAGCTGATAAGTAGTGGACAGAACCCAGGATTTAGGACTAAAGTATGTAAAGAGGAACAGACAATCATCTCTTTTGGTTTATATGGTTCAAAATTAAAATGAAATGTTTTAGGTGAATGATAATTGTTTTCCATTTGTCAAGAGTGTGATTTTCAGTAAAACATTTTTTTTCTGAATGGATTAACCTTAAAATATGTAGTGTTTTAGTAAGGAGTTAGAACTAAACCAAACTAAAATGAAAAATAATAAAATTAATAAGAATTTTCACCCAATTAGTTTGCATCTACAGTGATGAGAAGAGCACCTTTGCTCTGGAAAAATGCCTTGAAAGCATTTTTTCTCCATGTGCATTGGCTGGATTTCCCATTCCTGTAAAACAGGAACAACTAAAGTTTAATAAAGTCGATAAAAGATACCCTTACATTTTTTTTTAAATAAAGAACTCATTCTTTGTAGCTAGCATTGTTAATTAAAGAACCTAACCTTATCTTATTTTTTCCACTTCTCTTAAACAAATGCACTCCCACACACATACAGTAAAAAGACACACATACTTACACACAGAATCCCATAGAGAGGTTTTGCTTGAATACACACCTGTCCTTGTGCTCTATGCTACAAAGCACACCATCTGACCACAGGCCATGCTATGAGTGCTTTTGTGTGTGTGTATTTGGAGTTGGGGGGGGGGGTCTCAAAGTGTCTCTAGTGTATTCATACAGAGACAGCTCCTCTCTGGCCAAAAGTCCTGACAATAGCCTTCTCCTCTGTCCGTCCTTCAGTTTGTTTGTTTAAAGTTGCTGTTTGATTTATTCTGTTTTCAGCTTTTCAGTCTGATTTTCTTGATAGCTTGCCCTGATTTCTCTCCCCCCCCCCAAAAAAAAAAAAATCTTACTTTAACTCTTTCATCTTTCTTTGCTCTAAGTTTTCTTTCTTTTGACCCAAAGGATGAATAAATTTGCATGATTTTCCTTGGAGAATGTCCCTTGATGAAGAGTGTCATTGTGTCAGCAAGACTGTCTGTGGCGTGTCAGTGGGTGCCTCAGTGTTTGCATGGGCAAACGTGTGTGTGCATGGATAAGGAAATGCAACTCTAAGATACATCAACTCCACTTTTTCTATTCCATATATATGTATATATGAATACACTATATATATATATATATATATATATATATATATATATATATATATATATATATATATTTATTTGTTTTTATATATACCTTCTCATTTATTGTTATTTTCTATTACCTGAACAAGGGAGAGTTTGCCTGTCTGTGTACAGAATAACTTGACAAGTTATGAATCGATTTTAATGAAATCTTTATCAGAGGTTCCCTCCTGCCAAGGAATAGTCCATTAAATTTAGTTGATCATCCAGAGTATAATCAGGGTACAGGATGTTTTTTACCGATTCTCTAACGTTGTGAATAGGGATATTTGTTGGAACGAGTAGTGACTATTGACAGCCTCAGCATTGGACTCAAAAATCTTGAAGATATTTTTTGTTTGTTAGCAGGATAGACTGAAAACTTATGAACAGATTTCAAGTCTTTTATCGGAGGTCCGCCTAGATACGACTGGATGATGTAGCCCACACCTGTGTCAGTTATATTTCTATATTTTGCTTGATACAGTATAATTTCACCATCAATACAGGATGTCCACAAGGTGTGACTTTAAATGTTTATAAAACTCCTCCAATATAGACAAATAATTTCCTTCACAAGGTCTTAACTTAATCCTCCTGCTATTCTAAACTCTTGTTTTACATACTCTACCTTTATTTGTGTACTACATAACTTTTACTTGTTCATTGTGTGGATTATTTGTGTGAATTTCCTGTCAATGCTACAAATATTCTTAGTAACGAAACTATTAACACATTCAGCACCTTTTATTAGCCAATAAATAAAGTTAGAAAGTACATCCTAATAAAGTTCAATAATAAATTACCTGAAGTTTCCCATATATGAATATGAATGGCATATCGCTTGCAATTCCTTCTCAGATATGAATGTCTTCTCGTCTTTAGAGAGCTCAGAATCCAGAGTGCGAGGCAACCCACTGTGCACCTTTTACCGCACTGACTTTATTTTAGAATATGCTCCACATGCTGCCCCCACATGCTGCTTTAAGTCCTGTCTGGCTTCCCTGTTTCTCCGGTGCCTGAAACACAAAGCAGCCAGAGCTTGAGACGCTCACTTCCAGAGCTGTCAAAGAGGTCTGTGTAATGTTCAAGAAAGGAGCATAGATTCTGTTAGCAGCAATGCTCATATAAGTTGCATCATGCATCCTGACAACGTTCCCGGATTGATCAAACTTTTTGAAGCACAGTTTATGAATGACTGCTCCTTAATTGAAATGACCTGAGACTGCGATGCAATCTGCCAGTGCTTCAAGAGCGACAGATCCAAAAGGTTTCTTTGTTTTAGGAGGAAGGAAGTTGACTTAGTGTTGATGGTGCAGACAAATAATATTATATATAGATATATATATATACATATATATATATATATATAAATATATATATATATATATATATATATATATATATATATATATATATATATATATATATATATATATACAGTGTTGGGCACGTTACTTTGAAAAAGTAATTAGTTATAGTTACTAGTTACTTCTCCCAAAAAGTAACTGAGTTACTAACTGAGTTACTCCACAATAAAAGTAACTAGTTACTAGTAAAAGTAACTATTGCGTTACTTTTGCGTTTCTCGCCCCCGTAAACCTCACCACCCAGCCCCCACCTTCTCGCTGTGTGTTTCCAAAGCCAGCTGAATAGAGCGGACGACAAAGACAAGAACCTGCAGACAGTTTAGCATTTATTGCAACTCAACGTAAATGACATCAGGGGGGAACGCCATGTGAAGTTTTATAACAGGACATTCAGATCCGGTGAGTATATGAAATTAATAACTGGGGATGTCTAATTCTGAAATCCTGTGTGTTTGGGTTGTTATAGATACTGCAACATCTATCTATCCATCTATCTATCTAGATGTATACTCTGTGTGTGACATAAAATATGGATCTCCATCCCTGCCACAAAGGCCATCAAATAATGTTTAAAATAAAAAATACAGTAGGTTGAGAAGGCAGAGTATCCATCCATCCATCCATCCATCCATCCAGATTTCTCCCTTTCTCCATATAGGCTATCATTTCTGGCTGTTGTCAGGTTCATTTGATCGTTCACGCTCTCCATAGTTCTCCTGTGGCGCGAGCACAGAGCGACTGTTGCGCACCTTTAGCGAGCATGCGCGTTTCCTGTCGCTTTGCGCGGTGACTCTTGCCGCCTGCGCTGTGTGGAGATGCAGAGGAAACCGTTATGTGATGGGGAAACGCAGCTCTACGTAACACCGGTATTTCCATGTGGAAAACGCTGTTTTGCTGCTGGAGTCATCCTCACTCTCCATCTCTCTGTGTGTGCTGTACGTTAACACCCACCAGCAGAAAACTGGAACCTGAAATATCCTCCTTATTTTTCTTTTAAAACATCAAATTTAAATCCATGTCAATAGCAGGTAAAAGAGATGGATGAGGCAATGATCTAATAACTGTTTTACTGAAGTTTATTTGAGATAATTCAAGATATTTTATAGTACTATCTTAGGAATGTTGACAAAATAACTGTAAGAGTAGTTTGATTTTCCTGATTGTGTTTTTATTTATTTATGTATTTTTTTTCATCTAACCGGATGTAGTATTTGGAACGAATGCTTACATATTAATGAACTGTAAAACATATGAACCTGAAAGGGAAAAATTGAGAAGAGTAGTTGAAATGACAGGCCAAGAATGGAGTCTTAAAGGATTATTGGGAAATAAAGGAAATATAAAGGATGTTTATAGATTAAGGAAAGCATTATTTAGTTATCTTCAGAATGCAAAATTAAAAAATAGAATTTAATAGATGTAAAACAATGTTGCTACACACTCATGAACAGTAGGTGGCGGTATGCACCTTGAAGTTGCTTGCGAACCGCCATGATAGAAAAGAAGAAGAAGGAAGGAATGCTTTCATTGGATGAAAAGAAGCTGGGTGTGATTGGCTGATGGTATGGTTCATTTACATACATTGCTGAAGTTGCGAGCGCAGAGAGTCGAGCGAGCGGAGAAACAGCCGAGCGCACAGCTGGTGTTGAGCGCGGAGAGAGAGCAGGTCGAGCGAGCGCGAGCAGAGACGGATTCGAGCACGCGCAGAGATGAAACTGAGCGCGAGAACAGTGTGTTGAGAGGGTTTTTCAGAGTTGAGCGCGCGCCAGACCGGTTTTGCGCGCGCGCGTGTTGTCTCACTGCGCGCTCGGATTGGTTCCTGCGCGCTCAAACCGATGGCACAAATATCTCTCCATACAGAA